>NC_053026.1:540288243-540383693 GCF_003073215.2 Triticum urartu | reverse complement strand
AGATGTACATGATCCCGCATGTGAAGGGGCACAGCCTTCAAACTGGAAAACAGGAGTTGTCGGCGGGGGCGACGGAGAAAAGGACATGGCCGCGGCAAAACATTGCGCCATGGGCGCCGAGATCGCAGGCTCTTGGTAGCAGCGAGCGAGAGAGAGAGAGAGCGAAAGGGACTAGGCAAAACAAAAGATGTGGGGAAAAAGAGATGAGGGTTACTATGGCCAGGTGTTTTATCGGAATGTGAGAAAGGCGACGGGGCCTGTTCCATTTTTTTCTTTTGTTCTCTCTCCACAGAAAATTTGGCGCACAGGGAAGGCTGCAAGGCTGGTCTCTTTGTCCCAGCTCCCAGGCAGCCTCTCAGTGTCCCACAGCTTCCTATAGTATAGTTACTTTCATAAACAAGTGACTCTTCTGGCCTCGGCTGTTTTACCACAAGCACAACCAAGCTGCGGTTTCTAGTGTGAGTGTGAGAGCCTATACAATGCTAAAAATGTTTTGATATTTTGCTGAGATCTTTTGCCATGGAAATGTTTAATTGCAGCCGATGAACTTTACAAAAATAGTCTTGCAAACCGTCAGTTTAGACACAATATGCAAGGAAAAGTTTTGTGAACAGATATTTTTTCCCGGACAAATAATCTAGCAAGGACAATGGAACTACTAGTAAAAAGAAAGCTGCGCAAAAGCTTCATGATTTAATCGACTTTTTCGGGTTTTCTGAAGTTGTAGAGCGCGGAAAAGATGGTTTTCCCGGTAAACAAGCACACGACCATGAGTCGTGCACACGGCTGCTAGTGCACAATCTCTTTTGGTTTCTTGCTGAAACTCTAAAAAACTTGACACATCAACACAGTTCGTCCACTAGCGCCTTGGTCTTTGTAACTTAAAACGCTCAAGAACATCCGAAGATGGTACTGGAAACTGAGCACAATTAGTGAGAGCCTGAAGAAGGCTGGCGCTTTGCTCGGCATTAAAAATTGAGGCCAAGTACTAGTAGAACTGCGAGTACTACTGCACTGGAAATCACGAGCACTTGGAACAGGGGCCTCGCCTAGGAACTGGTAGCCAGCACGAGTGGAAAGCAGCAAAGGTGACAAGAAGTGAACCTGCGAGTCGTCAATCTCCGGCGAGACCGGCGGGCTGTCGGTGAGCGAGCCGCCGCCGTTGAGCGGGCCGCTGCTGTGGGAGAGCCGTCCGGTTGTGAGGGGCGCCACTTCCTGCACAACAAATTTGCATCAATGTCCAGTTCCACCGATCAATTAAAAGTGATAAACACTAAACAGCAGTACGGATTATTTACTTTTGCTTCTGCAAACTGCGAAAGAGAAAGAAATGAAAAATCAATTCTCGGAAGAGCTGAGAAATGGATGATAAACTGTTGCCCTGACCACTCACTAAGCAGGGTTGTTAAAAAGATTAAAAAAAAGGGGGTCGGGATTACGCCTCTTCTAATTGCCCTCGTAGGAGAAGAATCTCCCCTTTGGCCGTTTCTCCTTGTCCAAACATGGGGTCAAAAGGAAAACCAAGAGAAAATAGTGGTTGAATTTGACGAGAGAATGAACCGGAGCGGTGAGGAAGGTCAAGAGGATCATCATTAACTCCCATCGAAGGGGCTGGATTTCGTACTGGGGCGTACGCTGGGAATCCTCTGACAGGAATCACAGGAGATAAGGAGGGAACCACGAACTCATCACACAAACGTACTCCACAGTAGTAATTCTCGGACGAATGCTGGTGAGCGTCGAAATCCCACATAAAGAACGACTAAAGCACACGCTTTAGCACTGTTATTAAACAAAAACGAAACAAAAAGAGAGAGTTCGGAATCAGACGCGGCCATGCCACAGACAAAACGGAACTCGCCGGTTACAAACTGAAATTTTTAGTGGTATTTCTTGCTTTTTCCCTCTTGTGCAAACGGATCGTGAGTTTGGGCAGCTCCGATCGGAGAACGCTCTTTTCTTTTGCCCGGAGAGGGAGGAGAGGAGAGGGCAGGGGAGGAAGGGCCGAGGCGGAGGGAGGAGGGCTCACCGACTGCGCCAGGATCCGCTCCATGATGAACTGCGAGGTGGCGGCGGAGGCGAAGGAGAAGGAGCTGCCGGCCGTGGCGGCGCCGTCGTCGAGCTCGCAGCAGGCGGGGTCCTCGGCGATGGGCGCGGCGAGGAGCGGCGCCGGCGACGGCGGGCGCGGGCGGGGCACGTCGACGGCGGAGGCGCTCCAGGAGCGGGAGAGGAACTCGAGCGGGTCGAGCGGCGGCTCCGGCGGGCGCAGGTCGCCGGCGGCGGGGCGGGCCCGCGGGTGGTGGTCGCCCATGCAGGCGGGCAGGCAAGGCAGGCGGCGCGGCGGCCGTGGGCCAGGCAGGGAGAGCGGAGCGGTGGAGTGGGAGTGGGAGTGCGCGAGTGTGTTCCGTCCCGTGCGTGCGTGCGTGCGCGAGCGAGCGAAGTCGGGCGCGTGACTGGCTGCGGCTCGGCTGTGTGCGCTGCGCACCGGGGGAGGCGGAGGTGGAGGTTTCTGGGCTGGTTTTATAGATGCCATTGCCAACCGCGGCGCGAGCGTCCCTTTGCCGAGCCCTCCGCTTTCGGTGCACGAGGCGCCGGGGCCAGTTGCTGCGGGTGAAAGGAAAAAAGACTTGTACTGCGACGTGGCTACGTGCCGCGGTCGTGCACTTGTTGATCGCTTTGGACGGCCAGAGGTTTTTCCACCGCCGGTAAGGTGAAGGTGCTTCCAAGATGACACATATGGTAAATGGTTTTTATTAGATATATACTCTTTTGAAAAAAAAGATATATACTCATTTCCGTCCTTCACTTTGTGTCCCAACTCTTGTGCTCGCGCATATTGTTGTGACCTTTACGTTGCATGAGTTTGACCGACTAAGCCACCATCATACCGGCGCGTGCCCTAGGTTGTTAGTAGGATGACACATACGGGCACGTGACCATGGTGTTATTTTGATTGTGCCCTAGGTCGCCAGGCAAACGCAGTCCTAATCACATTTGTTTCACCTATTAAATAAAAGATTTTCTCTATTACATCTGATTAAAACTTGTCGAATGAACCACCATCTACAGTTGGTTTCATATCCTTTGTTCGGATTGCTTCAATCGCGGCTTTAAAGATTTGTTAGGTGTATACCAAGGCTGCCTAGAAATAGTTCACGCACTGTTGTGTGCCAACTGTCAAGATTGGAGAGTGTTTTTTTTTTGTCGTTAGTAGGAAACCGATCTTGCAAGGTTTGAATGTTCTTATAGATATTAGTTTCAAAAAGTCTTCTAGATAACATGCATATCAGCATAAATTTATGGGGTGGCGCCTTTCTTCTTTCTAGTCATTGATATTTGGAAATATATAACGATTATGGCGCACTTATAGTTTCAGCTATATATTGTTCACCTTCCGAATGTGATGTTACGTATCCTAGTTGCCAACACATAGTGTTAGAAATGCCTCGTGAATTTTAACCCGGTTTTTTAAAATTTAGCCGACTCTCCTTAAAAATGATCAGAAGGAAACGAAAGTGTGAGGCCACACATGGCTGGTTCAGTGTTAACGGTTTGCTCTTTCAAAGCCAATTGTTTTCCGATCATTTGAAGCCACAAAAATGTTTATGGCATTTGATCATATTTTCCTTTCTAGGTCAATTTATGCCCGATCGCCTAATGTTTTTCTTGTACCTAAACTGATTACAAAAATGTGTGGTTTTCACTAAAGTGGAATTATTTATGATCAAATTAAATATAGCAATAATTTCATACTATGACTAAGGATTAGAAACCTATTTGCCTTTTTAATTTTAGAAATTGACTTTTGAGGGAGTTTGTTCACATTTGCTCTTTAAAATGTCCATTTCTGCCTCTTCCTGCTGCCACATTAGGTCTAGGTTGTTGCACCTCTTCTGCAGAAACGAAAGGACGCCGATAAGTCCTGGACGTTTGCGATTTCCCGATGGCAAACCGCATGTTTTTTGTGGCAATTTATATACACGAGGGATGACAAGTTTAGTTGGTAAGTATGATAATTTCACCTTTAGTTTATTTTTTGTTAGAAAATTACCGTTCTTGTCACCTAAATTTGCCATTCTCGTGACAACTAAACTTGCCATAAAATACGTTTGATTTGTCATGAGCAAATCCCAACCGTTATGGATTCGTCATTTCCGAAAAGAAAAAAAAAAGGCTGCATCATCCTTTTGGTAGACGCCCACGCTCTGAAGTGGCGCAGCTGCGCATAGCACATCCCACGGGAGCGCACTCCTTTGCACCAGAGATGCGCCGCCCTTCGATCAGCACAAAAAGGAAAGCTATAACGCTTCCCCGTTTTCCTGCCGGTCGAGCCTTAATCACCGCGCATTTTCTTCGAGAAGCAACCCGGCTGCGCACGTCGGCGTGAGTAAACGGCGAGCCGGATGACGGGAGAGCAAGCAGAGTGACGGATACCCCCCAGCCCAGCTCGTCACCCGCCATGGCCTCGTCTGCTTGAGCTCGCAGCCATTTTTGTTGTCCGCTCCTGCCCGTGGTTTAATTCGGAGGCCCGCGCAAAGCTCTCGCTATAGAACAGCTGAAGATGGGAGGCATGGCAGCGAGCGCATGGGTCACTGTTGCGAGTACCGTGCTGACGGCAGCGTGCTGTAAATGCGTGTCGCTGCACACGGCCGCGGCGTGACACGCCGGGACGGGGCCCGGTGCCTCCCAGCTGGAGACTACGGTGACCTGCTCATAAAACTCGTTGGATCATGAGCCCGATCGTGTACTACAGCTCGGCGGATTATGCTACTATAAGAGCATGGTTAATAATGCAGCCGACGGTCGACTATAAGAAATTGCCATGTACAGTCAACCTCTTATCCGGCATGTACAATAGTAAGTTGTAAATATATACTCCCTCCGGCCATTTTTACTCTGCATATTAGAATTCTCTGAAGTCAAACTTCACAAAGTTTGACCGTATTTATATGAAAAAATATCAACATCTGCCATGCTAAAGTTATACAATATGAAACTTTAAGTCATGACGCATCTATTGGTATTGATTTCAGATTGTGAATGTTGGTATTTTTTTTCTATAAAGTTGGTCCAACTTTACGAGGCTTGGCTTCAGTCAAATCTTATATGCAAACTAAAAAGGACCGGAGGGCGTACTAGTTTGTCAATAGTTGGTTTATCTTACGTCCCCACAAAGCGTCTTGTGTCTCGTATTGCAGCTGGCTACTAACCTACTAACCAAGAGTCCGCTTCTCTTCTCTCTCCTCCAACTAAGTAAGAATATATTATTTTATTCCTTATAGCATGCTTATGTCATCCTATTGTACTTACTCTAAGGCTGGTTGTAATGGGGAGTATTATATGCTAGTATCATGCATATGATACTAGTGTATGATACTACCTCCCTAATGCATAGTATCATATATTAGTATTATGTAGTACTCTATTTATTGCCATGCATGACACAAAGTAGCATAACATTTATTATGATACGGTATCATGATATGATACTCCATCCTCGTTTTCTTCATTTAATGCTATGGCACCTTATCAAAATTGTTTAGTCGGCATGCATGATACTATCTATGATACTACCATTACGACCAGTCGAATCTGAATTAAACCCCTCTAAGAGCATGGTTAATGATACAGTCAACTGCTGGCTATAAGATGTTGCCATATCATCTATAGACAACAATATAATCACTCATGCAACAAGGTTGGCTATAAGATTAGTACTTTTTCTCATCTTCTCTGTATCTTTTTCTTCACATTTATTGAATTTTCCCTGAAGCACTCATATAGCTAAGCTCTTACATGAGAACCTACTCGACATGCTTTTTCATGTATCTCTTCTCTATATAAGCAAAATTCTCATGTAAACGGGCTATAAACCTACCATTGTACTTGCTCTAAAAGTCGTTAACGATGAGCCTACATGCCTTCCATAGCAAAATTCGCGGGGATACTGTACCTATATATAGAGATTGTGTACCGCAGGCCTGAGTCTTGAGACAAGAGGCTGACAACTAATGTTGGGTAGTATTGAGTTTGGCAGTAAGAGCATGGTTAATAATATAGCCGACCAGTGGCTATAATATGGTGTCATGTCATCTATAGTTAATGTATGATAGTGGATTACAACAAAATATTATTTTTTGAAACATTCCCATCCTACACAAAGTCCTACGGCTAGTCTACATCATCTTATTATACTTGTTCTAACGTGCTTTGTAAAATTAGATTCATGCAGAGGCCAGCAGTAGTAGCTAATCGAGGGTGGTGGTTCGGGTGCAGTTGTCAACATGGAAACGCACGTACGCCCATTTAATCCACCATGCATGCACACACGGCTGCATCCCAAGTTCATCCGTACGCGCAGCGATGTTGGCCAATTAACGCATCGCCCAACATCAATTTTTTGTATTTTGTTGTTGTTGTTGTTGTTGAGATGTCCGTCATTTGTGTTGATCCGTTAGATTGATGCACCAAGTGGACCAATAGCAGGACTTTTGGGACCAATCTGTACGCACTGTACGTGATCAACTTAATTTTTTTTCAGGAAAACTTCAGATCTGTGCCATGAACATCAGAAATAATAATAAAAAATACGTCCAGATTTGTAGACCATCTAACGACGACTACGAACACTAAAGCGAGCCAAAGGTGTGCTGCCATCATCGCTCGTTCCTCGTCTGAGCCCGGCAAAACTTGTTATAGTAGACAGTCAGAAAATCGTCATGCTAAGGCCCCATAGAACCAGCGCACCAGAACAACAACTGCCGTTGTTGAAGAGTAGTATCGATCGGAAGGATCCAACCAAATGACACACAAAAGCGTAGACGAACTACGACCAGATCCGAACAAATCGACCAAGGATTGATCCGTCAGAGACCCACCTCCGCACGCCCACCGTCGATACCAAACGCACCATCGGGACGGAGGTTAGACGGAGAGAACTTTATTTAATCTTCAGAGAGTCTAGGGTTCATCTGCCTTCCATCGGCGCCACCGCCGGTCCGCATCGTCTCCGGTGGCCTTAGGGCCATGTCAGCGCGGTGGATCCCTTCCTTGCTGACAGCAGGACTCCGTTTTTAGATATTCTTTTGAGTTTTTGTGTCCTACTTAGGATGCCACTTAATTAAGGTCGCTAGAAATTTCCAATTTTTTTGTAGAGAGTGGATAGCTCTCTACTTCGAAACTGAAACATTTCTGTTTTGTATATTTCTTCAAAAGCATGAAAGCATTTCGCAATTTTGACTAGGCAAGTTGCTTCAAATTAACGCAAAATACCATGGATCCTACGTCCACCGCATTGTGCTTGTCATTTCCACTTGCTAGAGTTAAAATGTTTCTTACCAAACTTGAGGTAAAGATCTAGTAAATACATGAACTGTACAACTCTGTTATTCTGCTGTTTCTTTTGCAAAAATATTAATTCGTACCGATTTTCCATTTTTGGGCAAAAACAAGTCATCTTATGCCATTCATTACTCCCAACGTACGATACGACCCGTCCTGTGTAATCCAAGCCTTTTTTTTAACACGTGTATAACCCAAACCGACGGCAGCCCAGCACCCATCCCCCATGCGTACGTACGGAGGCGACCTAGCTGTACGAGCAAAACGTACGTAGCCATATACACCTCGTGCCCCTGTCCCCCGATCGATCCGTCGACGAGCCAGGCCCTGGGTCGATTTCTTCTCTGGTGGCCGTGCGTGGGACCTCCGCCACGCACCAACGCCACAGCCAGCGATCGACGGCGACCAACGTCGCGTTGGAGGCCAGGGATCTATCTATCCAATCATTCCACCGCAACAGGCGGTTGCTTCCCCGATGCCCCGGCCGGTGCCGGTGCCCAGCTACCTATGCCCTGGGTCACAGGGCCAGCCCGGCCACCGTGCCCGGGCCCCTGCCGGCCGGCTACAGCTAGCGGACGCACGCAGCAAGGCTAGCCAGCCTATGCTGGCTACGGGCGATCCATGGCGTGCCGCGCGATGACCTCACGAGATCCGCGGCACAGTGCCGGAGGAGCACGAGCAATGGCGGCACGAGGCGGGCGAGCCCATCCCGCCGTGCCGGTAGAGAGCGGCCGGCCACCGGCAAAGGACAAAAGAGTTGCTGTTGCGTTCTGGTGGAGCAGCCTGGTGGAGTGGAGTGTGGTCTCCATCGCAGACAAGCATGGCGCCGCCTGCTGCGTGCTGCCATCGTTCCATCCAGCACCTACGACCGGCTAGCTTGCATGCACGACTGCGAATCACTATTTCATCTGGGAAACACCGAGCTCGACGAGATCTCCGTTCAACGGGGCAGCACATTTTATGTGCAACATTGAATGAGAAAAATTGTCGTCCCCAATGAGAAAAATTTCGGTCTGCTGCAAATGAGAAAATTCGCTCAAAACATTCTCCCCAGGAAAAAGAACTTATAATTGTGCAATATGCGGTCATATAACTGGTGATACGAGGAAACTTCCTTGCCATTATTAGAGCTTGTACCCAGACGGCATCACGTTATGTGTTGCGCCAACTTGCTTTTGTCTAGTTAATAACAGGCACAAGCTACCTACTTGCATGATTAATACGCGGAAGAAAATAGCAGAACCGATGATACTGACAAGGCCAAACCAACCGTCGAGCCAACAAGATGGTACGTACAGGGAGAAGCAAAAGCTGGTGCACGCCACTAAACTACTGAGGCTAATATGAGTACCATGCATGCTAAACACACCAGGGACTGGTGGAGTATTGCAAGAGGTGAGATACATGCTCGAGGTAGCACCGCATATACTACGTGCTACCGTACCGTACCACCCCTTAGCGGTTGTTTGGATAGAGGAGATTAGCATGGGATTATGGAAAATGCGTTTTAAGCTGGTTTTAATGAAAATCGGTTTTATCTACGTTTTTGTGAATAACCAGTTTATACAAAATTATGTTTGGATTAGAAAAGTAAAAAACTGGCCGCTTTCAGTTATTTGCTTGGATAGCCCGTGACTTGTGAGTGTCTTCTCCCGTTCGTAAACTTCACTTGTCACTACTTTCCCCAAATTAGCCGCCATGGCTTCTTCATCGAAGCACGCATGTGCCGCTGCTCCCCTCCAGTTCATCCCCAGGCCCCTCTGATTCTCCTCCGCCATTAGCTCGTTGACATCGCTGCTTCATTCCTGTCGGTCGTAAATGAATCAGTGCCTTTTGCCGCCATCTATTGCTCGGCTCCCCTCCGTTGGCGCTTCACCAGGTAGACGCCACTGAAGGGTGCGGACGGCGGCAAGGACTTCCACTCGACGACTCGCCGTGCGCAGCGGCTGCTTTACCTCGACGTCGGCAAGCACGGACGGCGGCAGCGGCCAATTCCCTCGACAACTCGTGCGTTCGTGTACTGCGGCAGCCACTTCCCCTCAGCAACACGGCGCGCGCGGCCGGCTGCTGCCACTTGGACTCGGTGCCTTGGCGTGCGCGCATGACGGCAGCTTTTTTCCGTCAACGACTTGGCGCATGTGAACAGCGGTGGCCTCTGCCACTCAACACACAAGACGACGGTACAGCACTGCTTCTCGAAGTCAACAATTGGAAGAAAATGTGCGCTAATGAATTTGTTGCAGAAGGATAAATCAGTTACGTTGAGTTTCTGTAATCGTGTTTTCACAAAAACGACTAATAGTGGTTTTTCGCAAAACGCATATTCCTGGTTTTGTGGAAACTGAATCCTACTTATCCATGTTTTATCTGCGATAATCAAATATGGTTTTAGTTTGTTAGGCGGTTGTCTCAGTTGACGAAAAACTAGTTTTATTAAAACACGGTATCCAAACAAGGCCTTAGCCTCGGACCGAATATACGTGCCGCAGTAGAGTAGGCCTACCTGAAACGACGTACACAGAGTATACAACTCCGTATACAGCAAAAGAATGAATGTAGCGTCCTGTGGATCGCGCACTGGATAGACGTGAGTAAATTACAATAAAAGAAAAAGATAAACGTAGTATACCATGCATGCTAAACATACCAGGGAAGTGTGTGTGTACACACACAGAGAGAGTTTATCTATAACTGCTAGAGTATTGCAAGAGGAGATACATACTCGAGGCAGCACCGAATATACTACGTGCTACCGTACCACCCCTTAGACCCGCGATGGACAAATCCGGCCCTCAAAGACACTGACCGGTCGTGTCTCAAATAATGCAATACACATCCGGACATCTCAATTATCATATCTTAAATTCATACAAACTTATGCAACTATGTTGATGCATTACACACTTTGTCTGACTACTCCATCACTGCTAACATGCCATCGGACTATTAAATTTGGCATGTTTGGCTATGGCAGAGATCATCCACACGGCTGCCCTTACCCTTCCGGCGTCATTACCGTCCTTCTCGCGGAAGTGCCGGTCGAAGATGTAGTAGGGATCGAACCGAATCTGCTCGTCATCAGAGCTGTTCTCGACGTCGCTGTCCTCCTTCTCCTCCTTATGTGGTAGTCCTGCCATGGCACAAACCGCCTGATTCTGCGCTCAGGCGAGGTCGTGCATGTTCATGTGCTGTCGTTTCTTCACAATGCGGGCACGGATGACCTCCTCCTCCGCGTCCGCACGCGCCGCCGCATCAGCCGCCCGTGTTGCCGCCATTTCCGCAGTGATACGGGCCACGGCGACCCTTATCCTTTCCATTCCACGACAGGTTGCCCGTTCCCGGTGGGACTCATAGTCTACCCAACCGGTGATGGAAAGGAGAGATTTTTTCGAGGACCCGAGCGCTCCTTGAGCCGACACTATATAGTCGTGCCAGATAGATCCGACCGTCAGCCGGGAGCTGTCCTCCCGGGAGTGGCCGAGTCCAATGCGGACCGCCATTGCTTTTTTCAATCCGCACGAGATGACACCCCAGTCGACAGATCCAGAGTGGTTGAAATCAAATCCGTTGGCCGCCATGCCGGAGACGGCCGAAAATTGTCGAAGGTGAGTTTGGGTGGCGGAGGGAGTGGAGGGAAGAGGAGAGTGAAGTGGTTAGGATTTATTCCGGCAAGATGAATATATCTGGAGTCGGATAGGCCACTGTGGGCCAGATCTAACGTGACGGATACGTCCGGACACCCCATATTCGTCTTATATTTAGACTGAATATAAGAGATGCAGATCAGCCCAGACGTTTGAGACCCATTTAAGGGGTCTAAATTTCGTGGCCGGTCGGTTGGACGCCGGCGATGCTCTTAGCCTCGGGACCGAAGATACGTGCGGCCGTAGAGTAGGCCTACCTGAAGCGACGTACACAGACCATTCAACTCCTATTTATACAGCAAAAATGAATGCAGTCGGTGTGGATCGCGCACTGAATAGACGTGAGCAATGCATACACCACACGCATGCAACAGCCAATTAAAAGCTAGTGCCAGTCGTACAGGCCCTGGAAGAAGCACGGCAGGTGCACTCAAATCCCCGGATAACAGACCGTGCCCTCAAGTTTTCTCCTATTTCATAATTCACCGGACCCTACGGGTCCAGCGTAGGTCCAGCGTCTAGCAGTACGTCCACGCTATTGCATGGCCGAGCAGCGTAGAGTAGGCGCAGTCAGGGTAGGCTGTGCCGGTATAGCTAGAGGTCATTGCTATGTGCAGAAGCTGTGGCCACGCACCGAGGGGTGCCAGGCCAAGCTACACCTACACTGCCCTCACATGAGCAAATCAATCGTGTCATACTGGCCCTGCTTGGCCTCGTCTGTTTCTTCTCTCGGCCAACGTAGTTAGCCTTGGCTTGGTTCTACTGGGTTCGTCTGCATGGCTACCGCGTGAGTTGACGTGTCGCTGGGTGCGTGCACTCGATCTAGAGTATAGAAGCTTGCCAATGCCCAGCGTATTGTGTGCAGGCTTCCCGCGCGGGTGTTGTTCTGCTCAAATTCCCGACCTCAGACGATGCTTTATTTTCTTTTTATCCTGCGGGGGGTAAAAGTTGATGTTTGGCTATTGGGTAATGCTAGACCTACGAGTGAACCAACATATGGTTGGATGGTTAAAACGACTATGATATCCTTAGTCCATCAGAGTTTAAATCATGATGCTCGCATTTATTTTTGGATTTATTTCGGGATTTTCGGCGATGTGCATTCAGTGAAAGGAGACGTTCCCGTCGACGACGAATCGCCTACGGTGACTTCGTAAATCTCAAGATGAGCCGGCTCAATCTTTTAGAGGTGCTCATAGAGGTAGGATGTGCGTGTGTGTTCATAGAAATGAGTGTATGCGCGTATATATGAGCGCTTGTGTCTACACTGATGTTAAAAAAAAAACGCTAGACCTACATAAAAGTTTTTATGTGATTAACGCAACGTGGAACGTGGGGCTTTATTATTCTGGTTAACGGGATGAAGGGCCCCATCCATGAAAATGGGATATTGGGGGGGGGGGGGGGGGGGGGCCGGGGGGGGGGGGGGGGGGGGGGTAGCTGCCCGTGGATGTAGTATTATTGTTGGCTATTGCAGTTACAGGTCAACCTCTCGTGCACCCACGGCTCCACACGCCTCGTAAACAACAGCCGCCTTGGCATAGATTAACGATGGACGTACTGCATCAACTACACGGCGGTAACATGACATTGCCGATCGAAGTGCATTTTTTTTAACGCGAAACGGTATAATTTTTCCACACTATGTATATTATTTACAAATTTCCTGGTTTTATGAAATGTACAAAGGGAAAAGGAAACAAAAAGAAAAGGTGACTTTGCCGATGGCAATGCTAACGCACACGGTACTCTTTCTTTTTACCATGGGTACCACAACTCTATTTTTTACAAGTGTGTGAGTCGGGCATGCATGGTACCATGAAGGCTTTTAATCGTACTCCTATATATCAAATTTACTCACGCGGTGCTACCCATTAGCCACATATATGGATCGACACGATTGTTGTACGCACGTATATATATGCAGGTGGCGTACACACTAATTTTAGATGGTCTCTTCGAGCCCAGAGATGTTGTTGTACGCACCGAATGAAACACAGCTGTTGGAACGGCCGGCCGGCCGGTCCTTCGAGGAGCACATGCAAACGTTCACAGGCCCTGCCCAGCGCGCGTACTTCGCGATCGTGCGGGTACACGTACACACACCAGAATTACGTACTGTATATTCGCTGCACCGTGCGTACGCCTGTCCATCATTTTCAGGAGTATTTCCCTGAGAGAGGGTGTCAGTTAAATTTCCCGATTGCCATTGGCCACGAACTCCTGGTTAATCTTTTGCAATTCGTACATAGAGATACTGTCCTTCGTGTCTGCATTGAGGGGAGTAACTGTGTGTTTGCATCATTGCGTGGTCACGGTGATGGTGTGATCCCGATTGTTGGACCATGTGTGCATGCATAGGTAAGGTAGGTATGCTCCGGCCAGCTCCCATGGCAACCGGCGACGTCGATCTAGCGCCTCGGGAATCCAACAAAGCTGTTGGCCCCATTGCCCTCAAGTCAGAGCCGGAGAACTAGTGGGAGAACCCTAGTCGCCGTGTTGCGGCTCTCCCAACTCGACGAGGAGGCGCCAATCTATGAGCGCATCCTCCCCGCAACAACTGACCTGAGGAGTTGCGCCGTGGCCCGTGAGTCCAAACACTATGTCTTTTTCAAGGATCTCTCAAAGAAGAGAATGACGAGGACAACGATGAGATGGCATCGTCGCTAGCGCGATTGTATAATATGCAGTGGCGGAGACATGCCTAGAGCAGTTGGGGGCTACGGCCCTAGGTCAAGTGATAATAGCCTTTGTGTAATTGCTTGTTACAACGTATGAAAAATTACTAAAGTGCGTCACTTAAGATTGCTTAGCCCTAGGAATAACCATGTGTTACCATCGCCACTGGTAGTACCCTACGCAGCAATGTCGAAAAGCGACACTGCAATTTTGACAATATCACTTAACGATATTTGAAGTCGTAAAAAATATATGTAATGTGGCAACTTTTAGTCATTAATATAAGTTTTTACACGTTTGATGATGCTTTGAACTAGTTTGGTTCAATTAGATGCACCTTAAATTGAACATTCAAATTTAAACCAATTGAAAAAAGAAAATAAAACTACAAACATAGAAGCAACATTAGGACAACTTTGTGTACACGTGTCGCCTCCAAAATTTCCAAATGCATATGAAACACGTTCCGTATGTCATATGTCGATTGCACATACGACGTAATTTCCAGAAGAGTTGCTCTTACTACCGCCCCCTACCACATACTCCATGCATAGGAGTAAACAATATTGACCGGCATATCAATAATATTACCATGTAATAATGTCAAACTGCAGGTCCCTACCATGTATAAGCCTTAAATGGTGTGTGTTACTACAGGTGTGGCTAACGCTAGTAGAAAAAAGGCTTGCAGTCTCGGTTCATAAGGGCCTTTAATCCCGGTTCTTGAACCGGGACTAAAGGGTCGGTACTAATGCCCTGACCCTTTAGTCCCGGTTCAAATCAGAACCGGGACTAAAGGCCCTCCACGTGGCCGCTGTCTGAAGGTCCACCTTTAGTCCCGGTTGGTAACACCAACCGGTACTAAAGGTAATTTTCTGATTTTTTTTTGAAATTTTTTTTTGAATTTTTTTTAATTTTTTTGAAACTTTTTTATTTTCAAATTTCTGATTTATTTTAACCTCTAATCTCTAATCACCCCTCTCATCACTGCTCAATTTAATCTCTAATCACCCCTCATCATTCCAAATCATCTAACTTTTCGGACGGTCACCCATCCTCCCACTCCCCCAGCCTGAGCACGCTTAACTTCCAGATTTTATTCTCGCTCGTTTCCAAGTCTACACTCGTTGTTTTCCTGACAATAATAAGATGTTAATCCTATTAACCCTCAGGATTTTAGCTTGAGCATGAAGTCACACATTTTACTGTTTGAGTTTGAAACTATTGTTCTAAAAAACAATAATTATTTAGTAACACTAATATTTCTTGAATAAGTAGTTTGACCATTGTTTGACCACAGTTTGACCATAGTTTGACCAGATTTGACCAAAATTCAAAAAAACTAAAATAATTATTTAATAACACTAATATTCTTGAATAATTATTTAGTAACACTATACTTCTTGAATAAGTAGTTTGACCAAATATAATGAAAATTTTAAAAAAACTGAAATTTGAGCATAACTTTTTTTCCTTTTGAAATTTGAGGATTCTACAAATTTGCAAACAAGCCGTAGGCGTTCTCCATCGGATGTAACTTTTCGAGTAGATGATTTTTCATATAATTTTTTTTAATCCGAGTTCGTATGCAAAAGTTATGCCCATTTTACAAATTCCAGAGAGATTTTGTAAATAAAGTCGAAATTCATATTTGTAAATTTTCCCAACAACTAGACCACATATCACATGGGAAACTTATTTTTTTTTTTATTTTTTTGACATTTCCATCATTTTCTTTTGTTTTTTCTAAAACTGAAAAGGCGGTCCGGGGGGGGGGGACCAACATGGACTAATGGCCTTTGAGGCATTAGTACCGGTTCATGGCACGAACCGGTACTAAAGGGTCCAGGTGAACCGAGACTAATGCCTTAGCCGCACGAACCGGGACTAATGCACCCATTGGTCCTGATTCTGGACTGAACCGGGACTAATGGGGTTACCCGGCCTGGACCAAAGCCCCCTTTTTCTACTAGTGTAAGATGGAAGTACACTCTACACGTAGTAATCTCATGCCTGCCATGCAAAAATATCAAACCGACGGCCACTACAATTCATAAGGGCTTCTCCAACATTCACTACTAGGAAAAGGACTATAGATGAAATTGACACTAATGGCGCACCAGAGACGTGGTGGGCCACTACTATATACTAATGGCGCACCATGTGCTGGTGCGCCATTAGTGTGGAAGACACTAATGGCGCACCAGACACATGGTGCGCCACTAGTAACAAAAACTTTTTTTTTCATTTTTCCAAACATAGTAATGGCGCATCCAGACACAGTGCGCCATTACTAGTTCTAACTAGTAATGACGCACCAACAACCAAGTGCGCCACTATTGTATTTTTTTATTCTTTTTTTACAAAACTACTAATGGCGCACCACCAGCAGGTGCACCATTAATATGTAGGTTTACTAATGGCGCATGAGTGGGTGGTGCGCCATTAGTAACCTGAGAACAGCTAGATATTTTGGACAGCCACACCTACACACTCACTTTCCCTACTTCATTCCCTCCACCTCCTTCTTCAAGCTTGTGTCGGCTGCCTCCTTCTTCTCACCTCATTTGCATCATAGATTCATCAAAATTAAGTGGTTAAATTACCTTTTTTTGATAGGTAAGTAAGGGGAAAGTTATCTTTATGTTGTAGATCTACTTTTTTTGTCCCTAACTCGCTCCAACAACGTGCACATGCACTTTTTGTGGCCTAGCTAGATATATGTATGTATGTGGTGTTGCATATGTTTGTGGTGTTGCATATATGTTTGTGTTTGCAAGTACCGGTATTTGAAATGCGATAGTTGCCAATATTTTGCCGGAATGTTGATTCATTTTCGTTTCGGCGAGAATTTTGGCACTATGCATTCTTTTTGGTCCTATTTTTAGGGAAAGTCATGCCAAATTTTTTCTTGGTTCTAAAATATCGTTTTGCTCTACCCCGCAGGCGACCATGGCCCGCACGATGACCGAAGGCATCGTGAATAGGTTTTTGAGCTCCGCGAAGGCCGAGATGCTTCAAAAGAACGAGACGGAGATAAGATGTCCGTGTCGAAGATGCAAGCTGAAGAGCCTTATTGCGGACCCGGATTTCGGGCAGGTGCGGGACCACCTGCTCTTGCGTGGTTTCATGGATGGCTATCGGTGGCAAGGTGATGAAGATGACTATGAAGTCGTCCATGGGGGCCGGGCAAGAAATGAGGAAGGGCAGCAAGACAACCACCGCGGCTCGGGCGGGCGAGAAAACGAAGAATCTCCAGGACATGATCACGACGGTGATGCTGTACACAGTCATCATGTAAAAGATGCCGGACATGATGATGAGGAAGATCAAGACGAAGGGCATGATCATGAAGATGAAGATGCCGGAGCAGACGACGATGGAGGCTGGGTGCAGGACCCTCATATTCAAAAACTGCTTCTCAAGCAGACGAATAACGCAAGAGCTGCCGCCCGAGAGAAAGCCAAGCTGGATCAACTGGAGATAGACGTGGTTACTCCATTGTATGAAGGATGCAGGCCCGAGGATACCCGCCTGAAAGTAATGCGCATGGCTCTGGAGATGAAGGTAAAACACAAAATGACCGACGCATGTTTCGACGAGAACATGTCATTCTGGCACGAACGTCTTTCCAAGGGGAACAAGTGCCCGACCAGTTTCGAGGAGGCGAAGAAAATCGTGTGTCCTCTAGATTTACCGCACGTGAAATACCATGTGTGCATGAACAATTGCATCATTTATCGGGACGAGCACGCGAGTCTACCATATGTCCGGTGTGCGGTGTCACTCGATACAAGAAGAGGAATAAAGCTCCTCGAAAAGTGGTGTGGTACTTTCCGATCACTCCTCGTCTGCAGCGGTATTTCGCGGACCCTAAGGTAGCAAAGCTCCTGCGTTGGCACGCAGATAGGGAGGAGAAGAAGCGGGAAGATGACGGAAATGATCCGGAGATAAATAAAAAATATAAGATGCTGAGTCACCCTAAGGATGCGAGCCAGTGGCAAGCATTGAACTTCGAAGACCCAGAATTTGGGAACGATCCAAGGAACATCGTGCTCTGCGCGAGCACCGATGGAGTCAATACGTTTGGCAACCAGAGAAGCACACATAGCACCTGGCTTGTGTTTGTGTGGATGTACAACCTCCCCCTGGTTGTGCATGAAGAGGAAGTACATTCACATGAGTATGCTAATTGAAGGGCCGAAACAACCAGGGAACAACATCAATCTGTATCTGGGGCTGCTGAAAGAGGAGCTAGACACGCTGTGGAAAACGCCAGCCAATACGTGGGACGCCGCAGAGAAAGAATATTTTCCTATGAGAGCCGCACTGCTCACGACGGTGCACGACTATCTCGGTTACGGATATCTCGCGGGGCAGGTGATCCACGGATTTTCTGTATGCGTCAGGTGCATGGATGACACAACGTATTGCGAGTTAGATAGAGATCCCGGGTCTTCGAAAACCGTGTTCATGAGACATTGAAGGTGGCTTCGCGACGATGACCCGTGGAGGAAACGCAAGGATCTGTTCGATGGTGAAACCGAACCCCGAAGACGCCCACGTACGAGGAGCGGCGAGGAAATAGACGAGCTGTTGAAAAATTGGAAAGATTGCCCACTGCCGGGAAAGAAGCAAAAGGCGCCAGAGCCGGAAAAGAAGCGAAAGGCGCCAGAGCCGCTGCTAAAGGTACGGAAAACGAGGTCTGTTTTCTGGGACTTGCCGTACCGAAAGATCCACCATGTGCCTCACAGCCTTGATGTCATGCATATCACGAAGAACGTGTGCGAAAGTCTGCTTGGTACCCTGCTCAACATGCCAAAGAGGACCAAAGATGGGCCGAAAGCAAGGGCAGACTTGAAATCAATGGGCATCAGGCAGGAGCTTCACGCTAATGATGATGATGAGGCGAAGCAGGACACAGAAAGTCGTCGCAAAGGCAAAAAGGCCAAGAAGACCGGAAATGACTACCCTCCCGCATGCTTCACTCTAAGTCAGGAGGAGATCGAGCAGTTTTTCACCTGCCTCGCAGGAGTAAAACTTCCTTACAGTTACGCGGGGAAGATAAGCAGATACCTAGACCCAGCGAAGCAGAAGTTCAGTGGGATGAAGTCTCACGACTGTCACGTGCTGATGACGCAGATACTTCCAGTTGCAATCCGTGGGATCATGGACGCACACGTCCGTGAAACGCTATTTGGCCTATGCAACTTTTTCGACGTCATCTCTCAGAAGTCGGTTGGCGTGAGGCAATTCAGAAGGCTATAGGAAGAGATTGTGGTGATACTATGCGAGCTTGAGATGTACTTCCCGCCCGCATTCTTCGACGTTATGGTGCATCTGCTGGTCCATATCGTGGAGGATATCATCCAACTCGGGCCGACGTTCCTGCACAGTATGATGCCGTTCGAAAGGATGAATGGTGTCATCAAAGGATACGTTCGCAACATGTCACGTCCAGAGGGAAGCATAGCCAGGGGCTTTCTAACCAAAGAGTGCATCTCCTACTGCACGAATTATCTAGGCATCGAGAACTCCGTTGGTCTGCCCGTCAACAGGCACCTCGGCAGGCTCGCTGGATGGGGTCACCGTGAGGGTCGCCGCGAAATGCATGTCGACTTCGAGGGTCGACTCGCCGAGTTTGAAATAGCAAACCTAGTCGCGCTACAACACATAGACGTGGTCGATCCTTGGGTGGTAGAGCACAAAACCTTTATTGAGAAGACGTACAATGACCGAGGCCAACAGAGGATAAACGGAGATATAATCAAAGAGCACAACTCATGTTTCACGCGTTGGTTCAAGCAGAAGCTTCCGTCGTACCCTTTACATGAGAATTCT
Organism: Triticum urartu; assembly: GCF_003073215.2. NCBI lineage: Eukaryota > Viridiplantae > Streptophyta > Magnoliopsida > Poales > Poaceae > Triticum > Triticum urartu. The sequence goes on along the minus strand of NC_053026.1, from coordinate 540,364,188 downwards.
TCCGCGGAAGAACAACTCATATTCGCCTTGTCACAGGGCGCCGATCACAACCTGATGACCTATGAGGCGTACGATATCAACGGCTACACATTCTACACCGAGGACAAGGACATGAAGAGCGATGGTTATCAGAACTCCGGGGTAACGATGAAATCCTACACCGGTAACGACAAGGACAGATACTACGGAAGGATTGAGGAGATCTGGGAGCTGAGCTACGCTGGAGAGAAGGTACCGATGTTCCGTGTCAGATGGGCCAATAGCATCCTAAAAGAAGACCAGTATTTCACCATCATGGTTATACCCGAAGCCAAATCCAAGACCGCGGGCGCAAACGTCACCGCGAAAATGAGCCATGGGTACTGGCTTCCCAAGTGGACCAATTCTTCTTCATTACCGACCCGTCAAAGCCCAGTCGTGTTGTTGCGAGGAGAGGCAAAAGGAAGATAATCGGAATGGATGGAGTGGCAGATGAGCAAGACTTCGACAAGTACGGCGACCCGAAGATTGAACATGACGACGATGAAGTAGCAGCATACACCACAAGAAGAAGGAGGACCACCCTACCTAAAGAAGATTTTGAACAGATAGCTAGCTAAGATCGATTGTATTTAAATTGTAGCCTTCATTTCTCGATTGTATTTCATGGACACTTTTTGAACTCATGAATGTTTTTAAATTTCATGGACACTCGATCTCGATCCCCCTCCATCTCGATCGCTATCCCACCTCGCCAGATCTTGATCCCCCTCCGACGACCCACCGCACCCTTCCCCGCACCCTCCCCGTCCTGCTCCACCATCACAAATAAATGCAACTAAAATTGCAAAAAAATTGATTATATTTTCAAATAACAAATTTGATGATATTTTCAAATAATAAATCTGATGATATTTTTTCATATTCATAAATATTTTCAAATAACAAATTTGATGATATTTTTTTTAAAAAATATTACTGTTTTTATAAAAAATCATTACTGTTTCATATTCATATTCATTTTCTTAAAAATTATTAGATACAACAAAAAAATTAATAATAATAATTACTTATGGCACACCTCTGGCTGGTGCGCCATTGCTATATAATTTTTTTTACTAATGGCGCACCTCCTGCTGGTGAGGTGCGCCATTGCTATATAAAAAAAGATTACTAATGGTGCACCTCCTGCTGGTGTGCCATTGCTATATAAAAAAAGATTACTAATGGCGCACCGAACGGGGGGTGCGCCATTAGTAAGCTTCCCCCCTAGCTAATTCCTCCCTCTCCCTCGCTAGATCCCTTCGTCCCACTCTCCCTCGCCAGATCCACCCGCACGTTGCCCCGACCCACGACGCCGCCGCCCCGACCCCCGCCGGACTCCACCCCCGCGCCCCCCACCCCCGCCGCGCCGACCCCCGCCGGACTCCACCCTCGCCGCCCGCGCCCCCGCGCCCTCCACCTCCGCCGCCCCGACCCCCGTCGGACTCCACCCCTGCCGCCCCCGCGCCCCCGTTGCGGCGCCGTCGCCGTTGTCTTCACCGACCTCGCCCCTCGCGCCGCGGCTTCGTGCTTCGGCTACTCCCGCCCCTCGCGCGCCCACATACGACGGCGAAGGTTCCCGGGTCCCCCGCTCGCCATCTCCTCCGACTCCTCCAAGCCCCTCGCCTCCTCGACCGGCGGCAGCGCCGACCCCGACGAGGAGCCCGTCCCGCCCCTCCTCCAGGAACTCGCAGTAAGTTCGATTTGCAATGCACTACTCCAAATCCTGGTCAAGTAGTTGCTGTTGATTCCCGCAAAAAAAGTAGTTGCTGTTGATGTAGTCTGAATTTAGAGTGGAATCCTGCAGTTGATGTAGTCCAGTATGTCAGATTTCATTTAGTCTGAATTTAGAGCTGCGTGTAGTGCCAAACTGGATGATGTAGTGCTCTGAATTTAGAGGTTTATGTAGTGCCAAACTGGATGTAGTGCCAAATTTTGCAGTATGTAGACTCTATTTTGAAATTCAGAGATAATGAAAAGATCAAGCTGAGATTAATACCAGATCAAACTGAATAGTGGAGTACTGCTCACTGAAAAAAGTGGAGTATTCACTCAAATTTTTGTATCTCAGTTTAAGTTACTGAATTTGCAAGCACTGTTCAGAGGAGATTTTTGGTTGAATTACAATGCTTTCAATTAATTTGCAACATTTGTCACTGTCAGATCATCACAAGCTAGAATTCCATCAAAGTGAGTAATACTTTCACTATCCTAATGCTTTATAAATGCAGAGAAGATGCTCATTTTTTTGTAACCTGTAGATGCCATGCTCAATTTTTTGGTAAAGCTAGAATTCCATATATTGTGTGCTTGTGTGATGCACTTCTGTTGTATATTCCAGTGCCCGTGATCTATTCGTCCTTTAAGCATGTTATTTTCTGGAGTGTCCATGGAAATATGAGCAGAGTAACTAAACTGTCTAAGCATACAATAACTGATGCCTCACTCTTGAATGCCCTACATCTGTTCAGAAGGGCCAGTGTTAGCAACTTGTTACCGAATTCATAGTATTTCTCGCAGCTGGTAGGGGGTTTGTACCACACAGAGCAGATGAGCTTGGATCGGAGCTAAGATAATCAGTTTGCTGGGTTTTGTCTCCGACCATCGTGTCATGATGATTTTGCAGGTACCCTGAGAGGCCCTTGAGTTTGCCGGAATGTCGATTAACTTCCGTTCCGGCAAATTCGGGTACTCCATATTTCCTATTTTCAGCAAAGGTCATGCTGAAATTTTCCGTGAATTTTAGCATGACTTTGCTAAAAATAGGACATATGGGGTACTTGCGACTAATGCATTGGCCGGGGTATCTTAGTACTTAGTTAAGTAGGATCAACTGCCCCGCCATTCCGATAAACCCTAGATGATAAACCCAACATAGGTGGCAATAGAGCCAAGTGATTAGGCCCAACCTAGGGTGCCTCGGCATCGATAAACCCTAAATGATGAAAACTTAACTTAGCATTTAGGGTGCCTCGGTGTCGACAAACCCTAAATGATAAAAGCTTGGCTTCTATAGGGTGCCTCGGTGTCGATGAGAACCTAAATGATGTACGCTTAGGCTTTTAGGGTGCCTCGTCGTCGACAAACCCTAAATGATAAAAGCTTAGCTTTTAGGATGCCTCGGTGTCGACAAACCCTAAATAATGAGACCATGATCTTGTTCCTTGAGAATAACCAACTTTTTTCCTATTTAGAGTGAAATATGGCCCACAACGATGAGGCCGGCGGTTCGGGCGGCAAGCAATTCTGGAAGCTGTCCCAGGAGTTGGAGGAAGAACCTCACCGCTATGAGGACGCCGCGGAAGACACCGATCCTGACTACACAACCACTAGTGGCGTCGGGGATGACACCACTGATGGTGCCGCCGAGGATGCCACCATGATGATGGCGGCGCACGCACAGATGGCAGCCAACCGAAGAGGCAACGGAAGGACCGGCGCCCAAGCGTGCTCGACACCGTCAAGGAGGAATTTACTAAAGTGAACTCCGACGGGCATCCGACGGTGCCCAAACAAGTAGTCAAGGGGTACTCGGTTCAGCTCGGGTGCATTCTCCGGAGCACCGTCTCGATCAACACCGAGAACCTAAGGCATAAGGACCGAGGGAATTTGCGCAGCCTCCTCTTCACGAAGCTGCATGAACGATACAAGTTCCCCGCTGAGTTTGCAAACACACGCCTCTCAGGGAATAAAGTGAACAGTGCCGCCCTCACGAGGATGAGCACGACCCTGTCTACTTGGAAAAGCACGGTGAAGGAAATGATTGAAAAAGGTGATAGTTATGAGAAGATCGAGGCGAAATATCCTTTGATGAGCGAACATGACTACAAGGAGTTCAAGATCAAGTGCGAGAGCAGCACAACCTCCGAATTAAGTCAGTGGGGGATAGAAATGCGGAAGTTGAACTTAGGGGTCCACCAACTCGGTCCCGACGATTACAGAGTGGTAGAGCCTATATGGGACAAGGAGGACGCGGAGCGTGCTGAGCAAGGCCTACCGCCCCGTTTCGAGAAATACCGTGACAAGCAGACCAGGAACTTTCTCAGGGCCCGGTACAAGGAGGACCCGGTAACAAAGGAGCTTACCACGGATCCGAAGACCAGGGCGCTTGAGCTTGTTCTGGTAAGGAATACACCCCCACGTAATTAGCTCCATATGGTTGCATTCTAATTAATCCCCAATATTTCTAAATGGTTCACGTTCCTTCCGCATGACAATGAAAGCAGTAGCACGGGGTCGTCTTAGAGCTCCCCTTTCGACACCCCTTTAAATAGGGCGTTGAATGTAATGAAAAACAAGGATAAGCTCAGTAAGCCGACGTCAGCTGGTCGTGTGGCCGGCAAAGGCTTGTCCACAAAATGGCCGTCATACTATACCGCTGGTGGGCGAAAGGAGAAAAAGACCAGCTCAGAAAGCCAGTCGCGCGAGGTTGAAGCACTCAAGGCACAAGTGGCGCGGATTCTGGAGATTGTCCAAGAGCAAGTGCAACAATAAGTGGGAACGACGCTCAACGCCATGGTGCCTACGTTGATTCATGGGCTGACGACGTGGATTGCGGGCGGCCAACAGGGGCCTCCCCCGGTTCCCAGCTTCACGGCCAGCAACTCGCACAACGCGCAGGCGGCGCCATTGGTGTCTCCGGCGGAGCCGGTATTCGTGTCTCCGGCGCCGGCACGGAATTTGGAGCTTAACGCACCCGGGTGTACGCCGGCCGGCACCTTGGCAGCAAGCGGCCCCTTCGTCAGTTGCACGCCCGCCGTTGGCGGTGCCTCGACATTAGCCGAGCTCGACGGCATCACGGTAACTAAGCCTCTCGGCCGATGACTTCATCTCCTTGCCTTTGACTGGGCATACCTGACGCCCTACATGTTTTCGCAGGGCGGCGCCGATGTTCCTTGCACTCTCCTGCACTTCGTGGGCGGCGAGTTGGTCAATGTCGCCAAGGGTAGAATCGTTCAACCGGGCAACCCCGTGTTCCACGGTAATCCGATGCCACCCACAGTGTATAGGGTTGAAGTGGTTCGGGTGCTGCCAGGCTGCGACGAGCTGTTACCTCCGATTCGACCCGCTGGGGCCGACAAAGAAGATGAGATGACCCTCAGCGCCTGCGTAAGCTGGCCCCTGCTTTGGCCGAAGAGCCAGATTCGTTTGGGGGCGGGGGACACCACCCCACAGACAATACCGCCAGTCGTGCCGACGCCAAGCCATGACAAGAACGCCGCAACGCTACCGGACATCCCTTTGGCACAGGATCCGGACATGCATGTGGCACAGGATCCGGGCGACGACGACAACGATGACGGTACATTTACCAACGTCGATAAGTACTTTGCCGAACATGGGTACGGTGACGAGTTCTGCGGGCCTCCTTCTCAAGAACCCAACCAAGACGACCGCGATCTAGCTGGTACGGCTGAGAAACCCAATTGCAATAGGCGTCGTCTGGCGTTCAGTTCTCAGGAGACGCCTCCAGCTGCCGCCTTCACCAAGCCTCAGATAGCTGAGGTGCGAAATATTATCAGCCCCAACACGCTCAAGAAGGCGGTCTGTGAGCAGAACTCGGTCCCATTACAGCAGATCAAGAAGAAGGGACGGAAACGAAAGGCTAAAAAGGGCGCCGGTGCGAGCCAGCCGGCACCGAGTATGATCCGTGCTCAGGACGGGCCACCTTCACCTAAGGATATCTCGAGGAGGGTGCATGTGGCGGGTAGGGCGATGCTACCGACAAATATGCTCAATGCTGCAATCGGTGCTATGCGGAGTTTGCATGACAGTGTTCTTTCTTTGGAGAAGCGGCGTCTCAGAGAGAATGATGTGGCATACCCGGTTTTCGTGGCCAAGGTGCCAGAGGGCAAGGGCTTTGTGGATGGCGCCATCAGGGGTACGATCGTCCTGCGTTTTGATGACATCTTTGCTATGTTTAACCTTCATCCGCTGCACTACACCTTCGTTCGGCTGTTTTCGCTGAGTATGGAAATGCGGATCATTAGAGACAAGACCCCGGACATCGTGATAGTCGACCCCTTCTACATGTGTTCCAAGCTCTTAGGCAGCGCTGGGGACCGCCAAGCCGCGAGTTCACACCTTGAAGGCGTCATTCTGGCAAACCCAGATAAGGATAACTTCGTCGTGTCTTACTTTCCCGAGTAAGTCATCCCTTAACTGCCCCGTAATATATGATTTCTTAGATTTCGATCGGTTTTTTTCTAACATTCCGTGTTCTGTGCAGTGACACACATTGCACACTCATCCTCTTAAGCCCGAAATATTCCATGGCCATGTATTTCGACCCGAACCGTGACTCCAAGATAGACTACACAAATATCAAGAAAGTTCTTGATGATGTTCTCACCGGCTACGCCAAATCTGGAGGCACCTTCACCAGGCTAGTTCATAGGTACGGCAGGCACGTGTTCGCCCACAATACTAAGTTCTACTGCGTCAAGCAGCCACCTGGCGGTCAGAAGGATGCCTACTATGCCCTCCATCACATGCGGGCGATCGTACGGGACCATCATCACCTTCTGCTACCAGATAATCTCAAAGACTGGGCCGCGAGCTTGTCGGCAATCCAGGACGCGGACATCAGACAAGAATTCTTTCGCATCCAGTCGGAGTTTGCGGAAATCATCCATCAAGATGTCCTTCATACCTCGGGGCAGTTCTACCTCAGATATCAACCGTCCAACAGTGAGATAGACACAATGCTACAAATGCAGGTTGGCAACGCCCGTGATTGCATGACCATCACGACAGACGGCGGCTTCATCCACGCTCCGGTCCCATGAGTCGAGTCGAAAGTAGTGATGCTATGTGTAGTTCTGAAACATTGATTGGCTCATGTTGTAATTAAACTTTAATGAATTGTATGTCTCTTTGGTTTGGACAGTCGTTCAACTTAGATGTAATCGATGCTATTTATTAGTAGGACCATGAATCGTGCTATTAATGTCTTGCTTTTCTCTTCCGATCCTTTTGTTGCATACTTATATATTGCTCATGTATTGTCTCTTGTTTGGCTTGTGCATAGAGATGCCGTCGTATGTCGTGTACAAGGGTAAGGTTTCCGGAGTCTACGACGACTGGGAGGAGTGTCGGAGACAGGTTCACCGTTTCAGCGGTAATAGTTACAAATGGTACACCACTAGGGCAGAGGCGGAATCTAGATACGCCCGCTATCTAGCGGGAGAGAGGAGGGAGCGTTGGAGGAACCAGATGAAGACCAGTTTCATCGCGATGATGCTCATCGTGATGACCGCAGCTCTCTTCTATGTGATGGTAGTTTAGATGATCGATATCGACTTGTAATGTGAAGACAAACTCGCTACTCGCGGTCTTGAGACTTGTAATGTTCTATCTTTGTTCGGTCTTTTGAATTCGGAGACTAATATGATGAATTGTATTCGGAGACTAATCTTCTATTGTATTCGATGAATCTGCTGTTGCTGTGTGGTGTTGTCTATATTCTGTCCAATAATATATTTTGTAACCTGTGCAAAAAACTAAAAAGTAAAAAAACCTAATATTCATATTAATAGCGCATCATCTCAAAGTGCGCCATTAGTATGCCGAAGGATACTAATGGCGCATCACTACACGGTGCACCATTAGTATGCCAAAGGATACTAATGGCGCATCACCCCACAGTGCGCCATTAGTATGCCAAAGCACATGGTAAATATGCCCCCCCGGAAGGCATACTAATGGCGCATGTTGGTCTATACTAATGGCGCACGGTGTGGTGCGCCATTAATATATAATACTAGTGGCGTGGTACTAGTGGCGCACCAGTAGTGCGCCATTAGTAGGCAAAACTGGTGCGCCACTAGTAGGCCTTTTCCTAGTAGTGATTGACCCGTTAGTTTTTTCCCATATCCGCCCGCAGATAGGGGCTAGCCAGATACGGGGACCAATCTGCGGACACGAATGCGGGTGCATACCATCCAACGCTGTCATCATATATTTTAAGCTAGGTTTTCAACTAATAGGACAAAATTCATTCAAACACGATGAATTTTCATATAAACCGAAGCACATTCATTACAATTCGGACATCTTTCATATAAATCAAACAAAATTCATTATATTTTAGAAAATTTTAACTAAATCCTACTCGAAACCTAATCTAAATGATAGCCGACGCTCATTCCCCATGTCCGGCTGTGAGCCCTGAGAAGTGAAGCTCCGGCTCTTGCCTTTGCCTTCTCTAGTTCCGCATCAGCGCTCTCCAGCTCTGCCTCCGCAGCCTGAGCGGCTAATCCGACGACGATTTTCAGTAGGCCAAGCTTGGTTTCAACGGGAGGGGGAGAGAAGTGGCCTTCTTGGGACCCGAGCGGTGGCGACCAACCATGCACTACTCTTCCTTGCCATTGGCGGTGCCCACGGATGTGCCAGCTTTGTGGTCGTGGCGGCGGGGCGCGTCCTTGGCAGAACCGGTGATTTCCTCCTCGCCGCCGCTCTTGCCGAACACCTTATCCATCTCCTTGTAGGAGGCTTGTAATTTCGCCTGATATTGGATGTACCACCAGCGGTCACGACGGATGCCGCGGGCAGAGCGGTAGGAGGCGAGCAGCGCCGCCTGCTCCATCACGTCCGTGTCCGGCGCACTGGCCATGCCAGCGGCGAGTTGCTCCTTCGCTTGCCGGTTCTCCTCAAGGAGGTAGAGATTGTAGGCCCGGTCGGCCTGTGCCTCCCGGAACCCGTGCCTCCCGCTCCTCCCGCACCATATCCATATAGTGGGCACGAGTCTTGTCGATGCTGACGCCAGCATGCACCAGCGAGGAGGGTAGCGCCGACTCGTCCTCCATTGGGACGTCGTCGGTCTCCGTCTGCCAGCTGGCAGCAATAGTGGCCATCTCCTTCTTCTGGTCGGATGAGAGGTTGTCCTAGATGGTTTTGGAGCGCAAGGAGGCCATGGTGAGCGTGGTGTGGAGAGTAGAAAAGGACCGGAGAAGGATGGCTACGACTATGGTCGGGGCTAGAGTTTATATAGCGTGCGGATGGCAATGGTGGGCAGCAGACGGACGGACGGGTGATGCTAGAGTAGATTCCTCGGCAACCACATATCATTAATGCAGGTTGGTGAACCGCCGCGGTGTCGTTTGAACGCGGAGCTGTCCCGTGGAATGGGAAGCGGTGAGGCGAGACTCTCTTGGCGACAGCAGTGCAAGGTCGCGTCTGCCCTGGCCAGGCATGAATGCGACATTGACACTCTGGACCGGCGTTGACCTTTTTCGGGGGGGGGGGGAGAAGAGGGTTAATGTGGCAGCGGTCCGAACGCCCGCAAAGCCACCATAGTTTGTCTTCGATGCAGACCCGTGTTCGATGGCAAAATAAGTCCGGACATATGCGGGTGGTTTGAGGGTGTGCGGTGGAGATTCCTTAGGGCATCTCCAACGTCGCCCTCGAAAACATACACAGTATTTGTCCGTGAACTGGTCTCTGGATGAGTGGAACTACACCTCCCTACCATGTATAAACCTTAGGGCATCTCCAACACCGACCCCCAAGACATACACGGTATTTGTTGGTGGACTGGCGCACAGTGATGCGGAAGCCTGCCATCTAACTCTGTCCTCTCATGAGTTCAAATTATGTGAAGCTTTATCTTTATTTTGTGCCTATATAGTAGGCTTTGTAAAAATTTACTGCGTTCACGCGCGTCTTTTTGTCAATTTCCCTAGAATGTGTTCTCCAGCAGAACAAACATGTTCTATTTTGATGAAGATGGAATTTTTGTTTTACTATGGGACAATGGTTGCTTTGTAACTCAATCACCAATCAACACACAACCTCTAAAAAGAATGACCCACTGAGGCCAACTTCTATGACCACACATGTACTACTCAACTGGACCCACACAATTGTCCAGTACAAGAACAATACTACGCTAAGTCACTATCTAAGCATATTATTTTATAGCCTTGTTAATACTTTATTAAGTTGTTAGTTTGCTTGTGTTTTTGTCTATTGTTCAAGGGGATTTAAAGTTTCGGCCAACGTCCAGTTTCAATGTCGTGTTTGCTCCGTATTCGCAGCGTGTTCGTTTCTGGTATTATCTGTTTCTATATTCATTTCTGTATTCGTTTCCACTCCCATGAAAGAAATATGGAAACAAATAGCTTGCGTAAGTCGAGGCATTGATGGCCTTCGTGCCTGCACTGAGGCTAGTCATAGTGGGGGTAACTTAGGTAGTAACTTAACACACCCCAAGACAATTTTGCTTATGTGGAAAGTATTTAATGAGGAGAGAGGTGCTTGGAGTAACATAATATGTTACTGTAACATAGCGCTTCCCGAGGTAAAATGAGTCTATAAGGCAATAAATGAAACAAACTATGACACTACTACTAAGATACTTTGCACTATGAGGGTAGTAACTTAGACTAGTGTCATGCATATGACACTAGTCTAAAAGGGTGCTTGGATACGTTTTAGTCCCATGACTAAAAGTAGTGGGACTAAAACTTGCTAGCCTCACCCATGCTTGGATCCAAATACTAAAAAGACTAAAATCAAGTTATTGAGCATTTATTATCCTCCAAACCCTCCAATCCAGAACTCGCATGTGTTAAAGGAGAGGCATTAAATGATGAGAGAGAGGGCTAATACATATTTTAGTAGGTTTCCTATGACTAAAAATTTTTAGCTTCAAGACTAGTCCTAGCCTATCTTTAGTCAGGGGTGCTTGGAACTTTAGCCTCTAATAGGGACTATTTTTAGTCAGTCCCTTGGATCCAAGCACCCTCCTAGTCTCTCTTTAGTCAGGGGTGCTTGGAACTTTAGCCTTTAAAAAAGACTATTTTTAGTCATACTAAAAATAGTCCCTTGTATCCAAGCACCCTTTAAGTTACTTCCCACTGTGACGAGCCTGAAAAAGGGTTGAGGGAGTCACACTGTGTTCCCGTGGTCACGGTGTTGGTGTGATCCCAAGTGTTGGACCATGCGTCCATGCATAGGTATGTATATATATGCCAGTTTCCTAGTTAGAACCAGGAGTAACAAGCTAATTAGCATGAGTGCTAACCAGGGCCCAGAGCAGCTCAAAGAAAAAACACACATGGCATGGGATGGGACCGACCTAGATATGTTCATCGAACTGCTTTAGCAACTAGTTTCTTTTTCCATTGCAGACGATGCAAGCTTGCTCTGCAGGTAAAGAACATTTATCAATGAAGCTGCATGTTCCTAATAATACCACGCAAAAAATGTCAAACTACCGGCCCCTGCCATGTACTAAACGCATACAAGCCTTGAGTGATGTGTGGATCCATCCATGAGTATCTTTAACGAGCTTAATTAATCCAGGTACGTACCAAGTGCTGCCACAGCTCCAGTAAACCAGAGGAGCAATTGCTCCGCAAGTGCTCCGAGAGAATGTTCCGATCGAGGGCACAACCTCATTATCTGTGTTGATTTTCCTGGACGTACTCATTTTCCTAACTGATTTTTTTGTTTTTGAAACAAGGCCTTCTCTAACTGTTTTGGCACGCGCGGAAGATAGAAAGGACATGCAGAGCCAGAGGCAGTGTATCTCGATTAAACGCTGTGCTGGTTACTGCTGCTTGATCGACCCGGCCCGTTCTATCCGGAGCTCTGTACGATTAGGGAGAGTGAACGGCCGATCTGCGACGCGCTGCTTGTGTAGGCTAGCAAGCTCCTGAGTCCTGAGCTAGAAGATGGATGCATGGCTGCCGCGCCGACATATCAGTCTCGCGTGTTGATTAGCGAGAGCGAGCTGAGTACTACTCGTATAGTTGTTGCGGCATGTGAGGGCATTCAAATCCGGCTTGCCTTCTCTCTCAATCGCTCTCAATCCAAGGGAAAACTCGGCTAAATCCACGCGTGCACGCATGTGCACTTAATTAGGGGGTCGCGTTCTCGGTTCGCCCTCGCCATCGATCGTCACTAATGCTGCGTACCTGGCAGAGGGACACAATGGCTACTGCCAAGTGTCGTGTCAACGGCGCGTACGACGTCGGTGGGTAGAATTATCTTCTAGCCCTGTGTCGTAGCGGTGAGCTGGAGGAGCCAAAGCAGTAGTAACAGACTAGCAGGCATTACACTGTAGTACTACGTTTTTCTTTTCTCCACTGGCAACGTGTGCAGTCTGCACACCGCTGGAGTAGGGACACGGTGAGACGGCACACGTCCACCGGCATGCATGTCACAGCATCACGTCGCCGTCTACCGGGAGGGCAGGCAGGCACAATGATTCATTCTAATTCGAGGTAATAGCACCCCAGGTCCTTATACTTGCATGTCAAGTGATGGTTTAGTCCCTGTACCTGCAAAAGTAGATTATTTCATCTCTGAACTTGCATTGGAGGTGTAAATTCAGTCCACAGCCACTCACAGCTCGACAAGTGGATGCCAAGTGGCCTGGCTGGTCAGCGCATCGCATTTTGCACATAGCCCCTGCCTTATTTGCTTATCAACCCGCACTTCATGACCAAGTGGTACCTGAATAAATGTTGTCTCCCCTGGGTCAATAACTCCTGTTCCTCTTCTGTCCTCGCCACTCCGACCGCACGAGCTGCTGCCGCTGGAGCTGGAGCCGCGGGCTGACGTCAGCCATCATGGCGACATCGCCGGAGCTCACCGGCGGTGTGCAGCCGCCTCCTTCCGTCCATCAAGTTAGGCCGCACGGCGTCTTTCCTCCAGATTATGGTTCGTTTCTTCATCTCCTTTGTTCGTCCTCCTCTGCTTTGCTCCTCCTCCATTGTCGCCCGTAGCACCGGCGGATCAGTTTGTTTTGAGAGCGATTCTTGTACATATCCAGTGGTACCTGTTGCCTAGTGTTCTTGCAGCGGATTAAAGAACTGATTTTGACCACAGATTTTGGTCTAGGGTTTAGGTATTTCTATTTTTGGCAAAGGTTTAGGGTTCATGTGTTGTTGTGTATTTAGTGACCCTGGGTAGCCATTGCAAAGTGTGTTGAATAGGTAGGAGATGACGACTGTAACATAAATACCCAATTGTTACTAGATTTGTTCAGTTAATTTGCAAGATGTAGTTAACTGAACTTTTCTTCAGTGAACTATATTGTTGCACTTGGAGATGCTGTAGCTGATATTTCTTCAGTTACTATAAGAGTATAAGAGGTAGTTAACTATATTGCATATATTTTTGTTGTAGTGGCTTGGTCCCCTAAATCTGTAAGAGGTATTTAACTGAATGTTTGCAGTTAACTAACTGCATCTACAAGATGCAGTTAACTGATTTTGTGCTTATATTCTGTTGTATACTTGTTATGTTGATGTTTGTGCTTATATTATGCTCTATGTGGGTGCAGTGTGTGATTCAGCAATGGGACAGAGTGTGTATACTCCTTTCTTTACACTAGAACTTGAGCATGGTGGAATATTCTGTGAACCAACAAATAGCATGGAGTATTACAATCCATCTGTGGAGGTGATTGACTATGTTGATGCTGGGTCATTCTCATATGCATTCATTGAAGAGCATCTAAAATGGCTGGGATATCCTGTCCATGAGCACATAATTTACTGGCAAAGACCTGGAAAAGCAATTTCAGATGGGATGGTGAGAATTAGAGGTGATGAGGATGTGCAGCAAATGATCATAGAAAGTGCTAAGCAGAAAGTGCTTGTAATCATGGTGGACCATTCAGATTTCATCAGTAACTTTAGGCAAGATTTGATAGTGTCATCATTTCAGAGCCCAGACACATTGGCCACCTCAAATGTTGTTGTAGCCAGTGCAACATCATCTCACAGCCTCATTTCAGTCAATGTTGAATGTCCCCTTTCAGAGGTTGCAGCAGATTTTCAGTCTGAAGATAATTTGCTTAGTTATGGTGCACAGTCTGAAGATACAGTTCTGTCAGATTCAGATTTCAGTGACAGTGATTATGACATAGATGATGGTGATGATGATCTTTATGAAGAGAACATTGACTTTGATGTTAATGAACAAGCTGAGCTAGAGGAGGAAGAGGTTGAGCCTGACTATTTACTTGAAGATGAAGACCTTGACATCTCCATTGAAGAACAGGAGCAACTTAAGTACAAGTTCAAAGCTTTCAATAGCAAGGTGGACATGAAATCCCCTGTTTTTAAAGTCGGCATGGTCTTTGCTGATGTGGTTGAGCTGAGGAAAGCTCTTACTGCATATTCTATAAGGAACAGAGTGTAGATCAAGAAGGTGAAGAATGATAAGATAAGATTGGAGGCAGTGTGTACTACAGGCTGCCCTTGGCTGCTTAAGGCTAGCTATGACAATAGGACTGGAGGATTTGTCATAAAGGCTTACAATTCAGAGCATGTTTGCCAGAATAAATGGAAACTAAAAGATTTGACAGCTAAATTCTTGTGCAACTTTTTCATAGATGAGTTCAGAGATGACCAGAAGATGTCACTTGGCACATTTTCAAGAAAATGCACTAGTGAGTTCAATTGCACCCCTAACAGATGGAAGTTAGCAAGGGCTAGAAAGCAAGCACTTAATCAAATCCATGGTGATGAGGAGGAGCAGTTCAGTTGGTTAAGGGATTATGGGCATGAATTAAGGACCAAAAATCCTGGGTCTACATTTCTGGTTACGACTGAACGTGTCAAGTATACCAAGTTTCCATTGGGCAGGAAGTGTTTGAAAACATTGTATTGGTCTTATGATGCATGCAAAAGAGGGTGGCTAAAGGGCTGCAGGCCAATTATATTCATTGATGACTGTCATATGAAAACAAGGTTCAAAGGAGTGCTGCTTAGTGCTGTAGGTATTGATCCTAATGACTGCATTTTCCCAATTGCAATGGGTTGGGTGGAAGTAGAATGCACTGGTTCATGGGAGTGGGTTCTGACAAGTTTGAAAGATTATCTAAATATCATTAACACTGCTCCCTACACAATTATGAGTGACAAGCAGAAGGGTTTAATAAATGTTGTGTAGAAAGTTTGGCCTGATGCAGAACATAGGTTTTGTGTGAGGCACATCTACCAGAACTTCAATGAGAAGCACAAAGGGGAGGTTCTGAAGCAAGACCTGTGGGCCATTGCAAGATCACCTAACAAAGTTAAGTGGAGAGAAAATTGTAAGAAA
Source organism: Triticum urartu (assembly GCF_003073215.2). NCBI lineage: Eukaryota > Viridiplantae > Streptophyta > Magnoliopsida > Poales > Poaceae > Triticum > Triticum urartu. Next base: position 540,349,107 of record NC_053026.1, on the reverse strand, counting down.
ATGGATGATCACTGCCCAGCTGCATTTCATTTGACTGAAAGGCTGGAACCAAAGACTTGGTGCAAAGCATTTTTCAGTGAATTTCCAAAATGTGGTATTCTGCTCAACAATAACTCTGAAGTGTTTAATAGGTGAATTACTTGTCAAATTTGGTTTTTAACTATGTGCTTTGAACATATCAGTAGTACTTTATACACATCACACATAACTATGACTGCATTCTTCCACTCTTTGTGCAGCTACATCCTTGATGGCAGAGAGATGCCAGTGCTTAGTATGCTTGAATACATATTTTACAAGATCATGCACAGGCTAGTGAGTAAGCAGAGAGAAGCTATAGAAAAGTGGACTCACCAGAGGATATACCCTAAGATCAAGAAGAAATTGGACAAGAATACTGAGTTTGCTGCAAATTGCCATGTATCAGAAGCTGTCCAGCAGATCTTTAAAGTTCAGTCAGGTCATTCCAGCTACACAGTGAACCTTTGCTTGCACACTTGTGATTGCAGGAGATGGCAGTTAGGGGGAGTACCCTGTGGGCATGCTGTAGCTTGTTGCAGGGAGGACAAAATTGATCCTCGGACAATGGTTCATGAATGCTATACTGTTGAAACATATCTCAAGGAATATGGGTACACTCTAGTCCCTCTAGGAGACCCAAAGGAGTGGGAGAAACAGAATGGATATAAGATATTTCCACCTGTCTTCACTAAACAGTTGGGGAGGCCTAAGAAGAACAGGAAGCAGAGACCAGAGGAGAAGATCAAGAATGGTGTCAGGGTTTTGAACAGAAAAGGTCTTACAATGCATTGCTCAATTTGTGGTAGAGATGATCACAACAGAAAAGGTCACTACACATGGCAGGAAACTAACATTCAGGAGGGTGTAGAAGAGGTTGATGAAAACTATGATGACCCATCTTTTCTCCAGGTAATTTCAGTGTTCAACTTATATGCTGAACTTACCTGAACTCTAACTGAACCTAACTGTATTTGAACCCTAACTGAACTTAGCTGAACCTAACTGTATTTAACTGAACTTAACTGAACCTAACTGAATTTAAATGACTCTAACTGAGTTTTGTGCTTTGCAGAACATCTTCCCTAGCCACCCAGATCCTAGGCTGGACCCAACTGAGCACCAACCAGTATGGTGTACAACATGGCTCAAAGAGAGACTGCAAGAAGAGGTGCTGAAAGGGTTCATGTGCCACTGCCTGAGCTTTCTTCATTTGTTGCTGCTGCTGGTGCTTCCATGCCTCAGCCAAGAGTGACTACAGAAATGCACATAGGGAGGCAAACAAGGGCAAGCACACAAGCTGAAAACAATGCAACTGCAGCTGGTAGGGGAAGAGAAAGGAAAAGAGCAAGAAATTCTGATATTGCTGCTGCTGGAGGAAGAGGAGCAAGTGCAACCGCAGGGAGAGGCAGAGGAGCAAATGCAAATGGAGGGAGAGGAAGAGGAGCAAGTGCAACTGGAGGGAGAGGAAGAGGAGCAAGTGCAACTGCAGGGAGAGGCAGAGGAGTTAATGCTACTGGAGGGAGAGGAAGAGGAGCAAGTGCCATCGGAGGGAGAGGCAGAGGAGCAAATGGAGATGGCCAAGTTCCAACTGGAGGGAGAGGCACAGGAGCACCAAATGCAAATGCATATGCTTGGAGAGGAGGAGCACCAGATGCAAGTGCTTGGCCAGAAGGAGCAGCAAATGCAACTGCTTGGCCAGGAGGAGAAGTTCCATCTGTAGGGAGAGGAACATCAAATGTTCCATATTCAGGATGGAGATGGCTACTGTTTGGAGATCAGAGGACAGTTCCTGATCTCAATGCTCCTGCTGATGATTTCATGGCACCACATCAGTGATTGTGTGCCAGTTGGTGGTAGTGATTGCCTACCATTCTTTTTTGTTAAGCAAACTGTGGCTTAAATTGCCTGTTTTTTGATGGCAAACTGTGGCTCACAATGGCATTCATTGCCTTTTTTGTAACTAACTTATATGATGCATGGATGTGTTACTTATGGATGGCTTAAATTGCCACTGATTCAGTTAAGTTATATGATGCATGGATGTGCTGCTTATTATTCATGCATGTGTTACTGAACTGAAGATGCAGTTAACTGAAAATGCAGATAACTGCAAATCCAGATAAAATGCAGATATGCAGTTAAATGAAGAAGCAGATAAATTTCAATAATTAGTAACCTAAATGATTGTGAAAAAATTCAAAAAAATTTAAAAATGGTGTTCCTGGGGCTCGAACCCAGGACCTGTTGTTACAAACGCTGAGAACAATGCCAGTAGAATAGTAGTAGTGATTTGTTAGGTTGTATGTAACTAGGTAGTTATTATGCGCCCTCGTTTCGTCCGCCCGTTCGGTTTCCAGCCCTTTAAGACCACCCACCGCTGAACTCGCCCACTCAACGAGCTCCACTCCCCTGCCCAGTCCACCCACGTCTCTTCGGTCTCGTCGCTCCACCAACTTCCACGCCCCGCATTGAAACCCTTGCTCGCCGTCGAGCTCAACGCCGCCGCCGACGCCATGGACAATACTCCATCGTGGCAGCGAGCGATCGAAGATCTGGCCCGTGACGACGAGGCGGCCCGCGCGGATCTAAGGGAGATCGCGCGCTGGTTTCCCAACATCGGCATGATGCGCCATCACGCCCGCGGCCTCATCAAGATCATGACGGACGACGAGAAGCGGCGGGCAATGCCCCCCGGGCCGGGGGTTGCGCCTCCGCTGATCCTCCGCTTCGCGATGATGGAGACGCGCTCCGACGACCCGAGGCAGCGCGCGAGGTGGTGGATGTATTGCTCCGCCACCACGCCCTCGCCGCACCCGGATCCGTTCCGCGTCGCGTCCAGGGCGCAGAGCATGCGCGATGTCGTCCTGGCCCTCCCCGCGCCGGTGAGCACCGCCTACTGGGATAGATTCCAGCCCGAGCTCCTCGTCCACGACGACATCTCCGATGCGGACTCGTCCGACGATGAAGACTCCGAGTACTGCAAGGTCGACTCCGACAACGACTCTGGCTACAGGGGGGACACTGGCACTTCTTCCGAGGAGGAGGAGATAGAGGTCGTCGTCCTTTCAGACGACGAGCTAGAGATCCAGATGGTGGTGCCCGTCGTCGACCCCAGGGAGGGTGGTCACAGGGCTCTTCCAATCAAAGTGGACCTGCTTCCAGACGTGCCCGACATCGTCAAGCAAGAGTTGCTGGAGGAGGTAGCGCAGGACGCGGTGGCGGAGCCGGCCAGGATCGGCGACAAGGCTGTGAAGAGGTCTTCTGCAGGGGAGGTGCGCCGCTCCGAACGGCTCAAACGCCTGAAGATGTGAAGAAGAACGAAGGAAGACTGAAGAAGAAGAAGATGAAGTAGTTAGGTATGCTGCTTATAAGTTCAGCATATAAGTTAGAACTATTTTGCGTTTAGTTAAGTTAGGTGTGTTGTTTATAGATTCAGCACATAAGTTATTTGTAATGCTGCTATGGGAACTGCTGCAAGTTTATGCAAGGTTATCGTTGAACTGCTATGCTATGATGTTAGGGTGATGATATGCTGCAATGTTGCTATTTTGGTCATGTTGCTTCAATTTGGTTACAATGTTGCTGCTGTTGTAGTTGCCATGCTGCAGTACAAATGTGCTGTGGATAGCATGTGCTGTGCTGTTGTGTCCAAAATTAGCATAAATTTAATGCTGTAGATTCAGCAGATACTTAATCTGTACTAATGCATCTCTTTTTACGTCAAAATCATATTCAGTTTACTATTCAGTTAGTACTACCGCATCTTTCTTTAGTTTACTGAATCTTTAGTAACACTGTCAAAAAATCAGTTTACTGAATATTCAGTAACACTGTCAAAAAATCAGTTTACTGAATATTCAGTAACACTGTCAAAAAATTCAGTTTACTAATCTTCAGTAACACTGTCAAAAATTCAGTTTACTGAATATTCACTAACACTGTCAAAAAATTAGTTTACTGAATCTTCAGTAACACTGTCAATAATTCAGTTTACTGAATCTTCAGTAACACTGTCAAAAATTCAGTTATGTAATAACACCTTCAAACAACATAACTTGGGCAGTGATAAAAATTCAGTTAACTAGAGGCAGTCATACAAATTCAGTGCCTTACAGGATACTGGCATACAAATCAACCAAGTTCACTAAAAGAGGTCAAGCAATTAATAGCTACTATTTAAGGCAGCATTACATCAACAATGAATTACTCAAATTCATCTAAGATCTCCTTCATCCTCCTTATCTTGCTCTTGGTCTCCTCGTGCGTGAACAAATCACCAATCATGTACTCTAGTTTCTTCTTCTCCTTCTTCAGCTCATCCCTCTGGGACAGCACTTTGTCCATCTCTTTCTTCATCTTCTCCATCTGTTGCTTCATCTCATCCCTCTCTTTCTCCGCCTTAGCCCTCACAACCTGATGAATGCTAGTGCTAAATTTAGCAGACAGCTTCTTCTTCTCAAGCTCTTGCTTTAGGTCAGAAATAGCAAGTCTTGCATTGCCCAACTCAGTAATTGCCTGCTCCTTGTCAGCCACCATCTTAGCAAAATCCAGTTTAAAAAACCTCAGTTTTTTTCCATCTTTTCTTTCTCTCTCACAACCCTAAGATTTTCTTCAGCAAGATGTAAATTCTCACTGATCCTTAGCTTGTTCTCATCATCATACATGCCCCAAACCCTAGCTAAACTCATCTTCAGAGTGGCAGGCCATTCAGGGTCAATCCACTCCACAAACTTGCATTTTGGTATTTCCTATAAAATAAGAAAGAACACAACTTTACATACATGAAGAAGTTTGGGTTCAGTTAAATTCACCAACAATATGCTCTTAAGTTCAGTTAAGTTCAATTAAGTTCAGTTAGTTCATTTAAATTCAGATAGTTCATTTAAATTCAGTTAACTACACAAACAAGATGCTGTTAACTGAAAAATTCAGTTAAGTTCAGATCAGTTCAGTAAAGTCAGTTAAGTTCAGTTAAGTCAGTTAACTCAGTAAAGTTCATTTATGTTGAGTTAAGGTCAGTTAAGTTAGTTCACTTAAATTCAGCTAAGTACACAAACAAGATGCTGTTAACTGTAAACAATTCAATTAAATTAACAAACAACATGTTGTTCCAAGTTTGATTGAACTGTAGATCTACTAACCTTTTGTGCACAAGCTAGATACCTCCTTCCACTATCAACTGATTCAAAGGAAACAAGCTTCTCACAGACACACTGGTGTTCACATCTAGCTGGAAGATCTGGAGCAAGTCCTGTCTACTCAGAGCAAAAAATGGTGGCAGGAGCAGGAGCCTACAACACAATATTTTCAGAAAAATCGCCCCTTCTTGCCCAAACCCTAACTGGCAGAGTCATAGTAGATCTACTCACCTCACTTGTGACAGAGTAGCCGTCGGACGACGAGCTGGAACCTTCACTCCAAGAAACCATGGCGGAGAGCTGGAGGCTGCGGCGAGCTGGAGCAGGGAAGGAAGCGAGGGAGCAGAGAAGTGAGCGGAGGGTGAGCTGCCGACAAAGTAGAATATTCCAACAAATATACCAACACAGGTCTCACATTTGTGATGAAGTGCGGGTTGATAAGCAAATAAGGCAGGGGGCTATGTGCAAAATGCGACGCGCTGACCAGCCAGGCCACTTGGCATCCACTTGTCGAGCTGTGAGTGGTTGTGGACTAAATTTGCACCTCCAATGCAAGTTCAGGGATGAAATAATCTACTTTTGCAAGTTCAGGGACTAAACCATCACCTGACATGCAAGTATAAGGACCTGGCGTGCTATTACCTCTTCTAATTCCCTACCCTCTCATTTGACATTTGAATCCCTCGGTCATCATAACCACCAAGCATCTACAGCCACGGACATCAAATCCGAGGACTCAAACGTCCGTGAACAAGATTGAAGTCGTCTCTGGACAGTGACCGGTCTAAACTACGCATCGTCCTAGATGTCCACTATTTCCGTGACGTACACTATGTAGACCGACGCGTAGGAGGGCTCAGGCTCCTCCTCATCCATGTAGGCAAGCATCTCGTCAACGTCCGCTTCCTGCTCCGGTTGGGAGATACGGCGGTTTGCCTCCGCCTCCGCCTCTGAATAGAGGGAATCGAGAATTGTCCGCTGCTTCGCCCGCAGATCCGCGTCCCCCGCATCCCCCTCCTACCCTGCTTCCACCTCCACCTCCTCCTCGAATTCCTTTTCAGGATCCACTGCGTCCGTTGGTAGCCCCGCGGCAATTCAGGTTTCGCCCTTGCCCGGATTTGCTCAAGGAGTTGCAGCCGGCGCTCCAGAGTTAGATAGCTCACCCATCATCATGATGGCGTGGCTACATGTTTGTGGTGGCGGACGGCGAGTGGCCGACTTTTGAAGAGTGAGGCGGAGAGGGAGAGAGGTGGATGGGCTTAGGTTGGCGGCGCCGAGTGGGTGGAAGTGAATTTGGCTAGGGCTAGGGGATGCTCTCCGGTTTAAATAGCTGGACATTGGCGCTCGGGCGGCGAGCTGGAGTGGCGCCACGCGACGTTCCCACCCCACTAGAGGGGACGGCCGTCGGACTGTCGGATTTCCGAGTATTTTTCCGTCGTTAGTCCGACGTGGTGGATGTGCTCCTGTTGCCCCATATCCACCCTATATTTGGGCTGGATATGAGGGATGCCCGGTCAGCCCGGGACATTTGAGCCTCGTTGAGGCGCCCATCTAAATCGGATTTTTTTTGCTCGGTCAGTGACCAGGTCATCTGCTCAAGTGTTTGGAGGAGGTTTGAGGCGTCCAACCGTACATGCTCTCATGGTCAGTAACATGAAGTTGTAGTTCTAAACCGTCTAACCAAACCAGAGACATGCACGCACACACAGCAATCAAAGCCAATCGAAAAGCCAAAAAGAGTGGGCGCACAGTGAACCGAAGGCCATGTGACGTGCAAATAGTTCTAACAAGTGGATGGTGATGGCGATTTCTGCTTCTCCTAGAGTGCTGTCATGGCAATGCATCTATGTCCTTGTCTCAACATTTCGCATTTGTTTCCCATATCCCAGTTTATCACTGCTCCAATAGTAAACTGACAACCCTACGCCCACTAGAATTAGAGAAAGAAGCAGGCTAGTGTTGCTTTGGAGGTACACAATTTATGTGCTACCGATCTCTCTCCATCTGATGTGATCTTCCCACTAGTTAGAAGTGGGAACCTGCAGGGTGGGGGTTGAAAAAATCACATCGCACACATGATCAAACGGAAGAGGAACCCCAATTTAACACTGATCACTGATGGATGGAGAGAGGTTTGATTCAACGGAGGAGTGCCACCTTTTAAATCATGGCGTCCAACCTTGGCTCCAATGCTCCTAATCGCTATCATGGTAGCATAGCCTAGCCAGCAGCACCTTCTGGTGCTGGGTACCTCCATTATGCGTCTGTGGAAATTAGCCGTCCACAGAATGGATATGTCTGGCGTACTATTTGACTGATAATAACAAAGCTAGCATGGGATGCGGAGTTTCTGCTTCCGGGCTAATCTGCACCCGCGTTAAAAAAAATCAATACAAATACTTTAAAAATTCAAAAAAAAAATCTATTTTTTCTGTTTGGTAGATAATTTGATGCGTGAGCTCCGCTCTAAATTTGAACTCATTTGGACATCTGAGCAACTCTTGGCAAAAAAGACAAATTCAGGGTCTGTGATTTGTCTTTTTTGTCGAGACTGCTTAGATGTCCAAATGAGCTCAAATTTGGAGTGGACCTCACGCATTAAATTATCTACCAAAAAATGTTTTTTTAATTTGTCTAGTATTTGTTTTGATTTTTTTTTCTGAGCAGGAGCAGATAAGCCTAGGCACCGAATTGAATTTCTGAGCTAGAATGCTAATCTTCTCCTGATCTGCTCCGATTGCATGTTAGGGGATTTAGCATGAATAGATAGGCTTTATCATCATAGCTTCATGGTCTAGAAAGGATAATAAATGAAGTATTTCACTGAAGAGACACGTGCCATTATATGAGAAATCGACGTTCACTCTGACGAGGAGACTCCACCAAGATGATCCTTTGTCTTTGTTTCTATTTCTCTTTGTTGTTGACTCCTTCTCTGCAATGGTTAAGGGCATCTTCAACACTCACCCTTAAACCTCCCACAACCGTCCGGGTCGTGTTGTCCGGACCATGGAAGCCATCCAACATGGTCCGGACGCGTTTTCTCCCGTAAACCGCAGACAAACGTGTGTGTGTGGCGGGGGGGGGGGGGGAGGGTTACGGGAGTCCGGACCCCCTCCTGTGCGTGCTTCCCGTCCGGTGCCAGATGCCCACATTCATGCCGCTGTAGAGCATGCCGCTACGCATTGAAGGCGGCTCAGGGCGGATGCGGCGTCTTACTGCCTCCGCCATTGAAGCGGCGCTCCGGCGGAGGGTGCCGCCCGCGGAAATGCCTCCATTAAACCGCGTGGAAGCCAAGAAATCAACTCCGACCACATGTCCGTTCATAGGCGGCCCGACATTAAACGCAATGCCGGTCGAGCTTTTCCCGTCCGCCCTCTATTTAAACGAGGCCAGATGCCAGGCAAGAATCACACCACTCCACCGCTCCCACATCTCCTCGTTCACCATTTTCTTCACTCTTTCGATGGCATCCGACGAGCCGAAAGAGAGGTTCTCCGGCATAAAAGCCGGTTGGGTGGCCCGCCAAGCCCGTCGGGTACGAGCAAGGCAGCTCGCTGCTCCACCTCCCTCGCCTAGCCCGATGGAGCCTATTGTTGCCCCAAGCCGGTGCGTGGTTCAACAACTCACTGCTCGAAGCCAACTCGCGGAGGAATGCTGAGTTGTTGCTCTATCCTGGCACGACCAGGAGCACGGCGGCACGGGCATCACCGCTTCCAGTGCCTGCGATCGCGCCATCCGCCATCGACGCGTGTGTAGCCGCACCATGCACACAGAGAAAGAAGCTAGCTGCATGGGTGTCGACGAGGTGGCAACCCCGCACGTCCGCGCGCGCCGCCATCATCGGGGAGAAGTAGAACGCGGGATGCCACCGCCGGCGCGTCGCCAGATTTTACAATCGGTGACCTATCTTGTCTTTATCTCAGACCATCATGGGCACACCCGTCTGTGTTCCATGGAAGCACCTTCCCCTCCGGCTGAAGCACCCTCTTTGCCACTTTGATGAGCGGCGTAGCCGGACATAGGAAAGATACGGGGGGAATAATATGCCTCCGGGACTCCCGGCAGTCCGGTTTGTGGGCTGCCAGACATGGGAAAACAAAGGGATCCGCCACGGCCGGCTGTAAACTAGTGTAGTGTATCCCTGTCATGGGAGTAGAGCTCTGCGCGACTGTATGTGCATATAGTTGTACCCTTTTAGTTAAAATATGTCCAAAATATAACCTTTTTCGTCCGGTTTGTATGAAGTCCGTCATGTTTATATGAATTCCGGCTGAGTTTGCATGAATTTCAACTGGTTTATTGAAAAACAGTTTGAAATGTATGCGACTAGCATTGGATGGTGTCCTCCTGCATCCGTGTCCGCGGACTGGTCCCCACTTATCCGTGGGCGAATGCAGGAGCTGCGGGTTGCGATGGAGATGCCCTAACAAGTCCATGACAGAGAAGGGTGTTGAAGGGGTGAAAATACGTCGGAGTGCACCGGTTATATCACATCTTTTGTTTGTGGATGACTCATCATTATTCTCCCAGGCGTCAAAACAGCATGCAGTATTAGTGAATGGTTTGTTGAACTCTTATGCTTCGGCTATGTGTCAACTCATAAACCCTTCAAAGCGTTCCATCTTTTTTTCTTCTGTTTAGTGCTTGCCGACTGTAACTACGAAAGTTAAATATATTCTGGGGGTAACACAAGAAGTTTTTGATCTAAAGTATCTTCGTCTCCGTCCCGGAGCGGAGAAATAAAAGAAGATTTGAGTCACTTGAAGAGCTTTTAGGTAAGAGACTGGTGGATTGTGTGAACATTATATGTCAAGTGGATGTAAGGAACTCCCGATTAAAGCAGTAGCTCAAGCCATTCCCATATATGTGATGAGTGTATTCCGGCTACCAGCCTCAGTTTGTGATGATCTTACTCGGATGATATGCCAATATTTATGGGGAGTGGAGAATTGTAAAAGAAATATAGCTTGACTGAGTTGGGATAAAATGAGATTGCCAAAGTACAAAGGCGGTATGGGGTTCCGAGATATGCGTGCCTTTAACCAAACACTTCTAGCTAAGCAAGTTTGTGTGCATTCTTGTTGAAGGCGAAATACCTAACGGCAATCTTCTAGTGTGTTTTCTGGTAATTCATCGGTAGTATGGAAAGGTATTGAGTATGGACTTTAACTTGTTAAGAAAGTTATTATTTAGAGAGCGGGGTATGGTTGATCCATTAGAACTTGGAGATATCCCAGGATCCTCACGGGCTTAGGCCAGTGACACCTAAACCGAACTGCCAATTTAATTGGGTATCAGACTTTTTGGATGAAAATGGTGCATGGGATGTTCATCGTCTCCATGACCACTTCTGGCCCATAGATGTGCACAACATTTGTAAAAATCCGCACTTCGCCAAGATAGCGGGAGGATGTGTTTGTGTAGTTCCCAGAGAAGCGTGGGCACCTTTTCTACTCAAAAGTGTTCCTCTTCTCATGACGGCCCCTCATGATGATCTATTCATGGTTGTGGCCTCGAGCTCGAGCCCTGAAGGGGATCGGTCTATTTGTAACCTAATCTGGAGGTCAAAGGTTCTCTAAAACATGAAGAGCGGGGCTTGGAGTGCAGCGTTGGGTGCCCTTGCTACCACGGCATGCAAGGCTTCTCGGATTTGTCTACATGTGTGACATGCACCCTGTGTTGTGTAGAGAACGATGGAAGCTTCCATGGGTTGATCTTCTCCAATCACGCCACGAGTATTTGGGAGAGTGTAAGGACTAGATGGCAACTACCTGCCGATGACCAGCTAGTCGAGACAGGCAAGGATGGCTACTTAACGTTTTGCATGGCTATACGAGGGACGTTTGCGATCACATTATTATGCTAAAATGGCGAATTTGGCAGCTGCCCAATGACCTGGTTCCTGATGAGGAGATACTCCCATTGATGTTACGGTGGGCTTCCTTGATAGGCCAGTCGTGGAAGACTGGGTTCAGCCGAAGGAGAGGGTTCCAAGGAAGACTGGGTAAAGCCCATTGATTGGCGGATCATAGTTGTAACGAGTGTGCCACTGTTGTGTGGTTGCACTAAGGGTCTCCATGAATGAGAGAAGTGCATATTTCAACCCCGAACTCTTGCCCTAGTCTAATTTACAACCCTGAACTCGAATACCATCTAAATTACAATCCCCAACTCTTAAAACCGGTCAGAATTCAACCCTTCTCTCCCTGTTGACCGGTTTTGACCTAGTTGACCGGGTTTTGACCCGTTGACTAGTCAACAGTAAATTTTAAAAAATAAAAAATATAAAAATCACAAATAATTTATTTTTTTCACAAGGTGAACAGTAAATTTTAAAAAGTAAAAAAATTCAAAAAATAATTTTGATTTTTTCACCGTCTGAACAGTAAATTCAAAAAACAAAAAAAAATTAAAAAAAAATATTTTTTGCATGGAAGATGTATCAATGTGTGAGGTCCGTGCCAATTTTCATCGTGTTCGGACATCTAAGTAGCTCTCAGCCAAAAAAACAAAATCAGCCCGAACAGTGCACGACAGTTAACTGTTTCACAGACTCCACATTTGTCTTTTTTCTGAGAGCTACTCAAATGTCCAAACAAGCTAAAAAATTGTAACCTAAAAAAAAATACTATTCACCATGTGAAAAAAATAAGAAATAGATTTTTTTTATTTACTGTTCACCTAGTCAATGGGTCAAAACCGGTCAATTTGGTCAAAACCGGTCAAGAGGTAGTGAAGGGTTGAATCCTGACCGGTTTTGAGAGTTGGGGGTTGTAATTTAGACGGTATTGAAGTTCGGGGTTGTAAATTAGACTAGGGCAAGAGTTCGGGGTTGAAATATGTACTTCTCTCCTCCATGAATCGAGGAACTTTTATCTCTCGACTACAACTCTATAATTATGAAATAAAACTCTTTTTCACCCTGAGAAAAAAGAACTAGCAATGAAATCAAGTTTAACGGAGTCCGCAGATAGTACTAGAAATACACAAATGTCCATATCGTCACGCAGGCGCATGCGTGCATCTGCGCATAACGTAATGATTGGCAAAGTAGTCTTATTTTTGATTAATTCCAATTCCAATTGCGATCGACACATATACATACACGTTCTTTTGGTCAGAGACTACGCCTTCAGCTGCTGGAACATGTTTAGCTGGCAGCTCGCCAACCAGATATCAGGTGGACTACACATTTGATTGATAATTCGAGATGCATGCATGTGCTATCCTCTATAGCTCGGCATAATCCGAACGGGTCGTCGTTCGATCTGCGCGGTCCGTACGTTCCAAGTAATCATGATATCCATGGAGGAGAGGCGGACAAAATCGATCGAGCAAAGAGGGTCGTCGAGACGAGTGCGGTTGGGCGTCCCTTTCCGATCCGACGGCCGTGGGGGCTTCTGTAAAATACGTTCCGCAATCGCGCTCGTGTGGTGTAGTGACACTGACATTAGTAGTACATTGCATGTATACGCGTTAGTATTTACAGGATTTTTTTTTGCGGAACGTATTTTACAGGATTAGCTGGGGGATCTGCGACTGGGTACATCCAACGCCACTTTCGTGATCCTTTCCGGGCAAAAAATCTACTACTCCGTGTTAGAAAGTGTCGCTTCAGTAAAATAATTGAACTACGAGTGCTGCCGCTGTGCTCAGCTACTGTTTACGGTCCGCCTTTGTGATGGCCGAGGCAGATAGCTTAGAGCGCATGCCTTTGGGTTTGGCTTTTCTCAACTCATGACGAAGGGAAAGGAGCGAACCCAACGAGCGCGGAGAAGAAGAATATGGAATCCGCACGTAAACACTCCGTGCCCGTGCCCGTGGGAAGGCGATAGGATGGAGCCGGCGGCGGTGGACGTGACGAGCCCTACCTGCGGCACCACGCCCAACAAAAGTTAACGGCTGATTCTGCGGCCTCTGCCCTGCGACTGCAACTGCAAAGCAAATCAAAGTGTGGCTGCTGGCCTGCTGCCTGGAATTTCAGGAATGAACGCAGGCAGGAGAGGCGCATGCCGCGGCGGGAGGAGATCCCGATAAAGCAGGGACGGCGAAAGAGACGGATCCCGGCCCTGCTTGTCGCGTCGTCTCGCCTCGCATGCACATTGTAGTAGTACATGTAGTAACAGTAGCATATATAAGGCTGCATCTGCATTGGCAGCACGCGAAATCTGGCTCGCGGGAAAAAGACTGGACTGAGGCAAGCAGCTGCGCTGTATGGATCATTGAGGTCGAAAGTAACCACGTATGAATCCATGATGGAACCACACGAACTTTCTGCCACTTGACGTATTTTTAGTGGAATCAGTGATACAAGATGGCTGCAAAAACAAGAGAAATACTCTACAAATGATCATACTGTTATTTACTGTCCTTGCTGCGTTACTCCAATCCTTTACAGTGATGAAATGTACGTATAGGGAAAAATGTACGTATATATAGACATGAAAGACAAAAATCACGTGAGGGGATCAGCAGCTAGGACTAGGAGACCAGTCAATGTTTGTATGCTTGGAAACTTTTGCTGGGAGCCTGGGACAAACCTGCCTGATTAAGAAGTGATGCTAGGTACTACTGTGTTAGGTCCCGGCCAACAGTAAGATGACAAAGCAGCACTCAGTTCAGGTCGCTCTTGGTAGCAGGTTTGAGGTCCTGACCTGTATACCTAGCCAAAATATAACGATCGTTATTTAGTCCCTTTGTTTCTTTTTAGTCTGCATATAAGGTTTGATTAAAATCAAGCTTTGTAAACTTTGACTAATTTTATATTAAAAAATATAAACATTGATAATATGAAATCAACATTATCAGATGCACCGCAAAATGTATTTTCATACTATATAGTTTTAATATTGTAGATGTTCATATTTTTTTATACAAATTTGGTCAAACTTTATGTAGTTTGATTTTGATCAAATCTTATATATGGAGTAAAAAGAAACGGAGGGAGTACGAGAGCGAGTGGACACTATTCTCAAAACGTCTCATGCCGCGGTCCATGAAACTGGACCATCCTTTTTTCATGTCTTCAAATAAGGTCACACACACACACACACAAATGTGTTTTCAGAATGGCTAATAAACATAAGATGGGTGTCAGTACACAAAGACTTTTTTCTTGAAAAACTAGCAACATCGCCCTCCCAAATGCAAGGGAATCGTCTGAAAGGTATTGAACGTATCTGAGAAGTGAAATTATGATTTAACAGATACTGAAAATAGTAAGTTCTATAAAATTTAGTTTTATCATCACTGAAATGTTATTTTAAGTAAATATATATCACCTTTCTGCAAAAGATATTAAAAAACATTATAACTTGTGCCCCAAAGATAGCTAGTATAAGGCACATGTAGATATGTTCAAGTTATTGCACATCTAAGTGACTTAATTAAGCACAAAAAAAGAAAAAATACCACCCGAATCTCCGCGTAAGATCAATGGCATAGAACTTAGATGTGTAATACTTATGTCACATCTAGATGTGTTTTTAGCAAAACTATTGTTATAAAATATCAACTATGCGGGACATTATGTGGTTTGTTAGTTAATAATAATTACCATGGAGGTTTCGCTCACAATTTCATGCGTAATTTTTTTAATTGCAAAATGCTGAAAAATACCATGTCAACATAATCTAAAACTTCGTCTTGTAGGTAGTGGTATTCCGATCTAATTTTACGCTCTTCATACTATTCCTCACACTTCGATCAAAATGTTCTAAGTTCTCGCTTGCATGTATTTATTGTGTACTACGTGACTTGCATATCACGTAATATAAACAAATCAAGCATCGCCAACCTATGGTTGGATGATTAGAGGAACTGTGGCATCCCCAACCCATCAGGGTTCAAGTCCTGGTACTCTCATTTATTTCTGAATTTATTTCTGAATTTTTGGCGATGCGCATTTAGTGGGAGAAGACGTTCCCGTCGATGACGAGGTGCCGATGGTGACTTCATAAATTTCAAGATGATATTCCCGCTTAGTCATTCGGAGGTGCTCATACGGGTAAGATGTGTGTGTATGCATTCATAGGGGTGAGTGTATGCGCGTGTATATGAGCGCTTGCGTCTAATGTGTTAAAAAAACCAAATAATATTTTCTTGAGACATCACCACCGATTCCGGTTAGTCGATTATTAATACTCTTTATTGTCACACGCAAAAACAAAAACAAAAACACTCCTTAGGGCATCTCCAGAAGGGACCCAAAAATCACCCACATACGTCCGGACCGCGCGGTCCAGGCGTCTTGTGGACCTGCATCGGTCTGCCGAGCGGTCTGGACATACTTTTCCTAGCAAAGTCGAGACAAACTGGAAGGAGGGGGCTTTACGAGAGTCCAAACAGCAGACACATCGGACACCGACACCCTCGGCCCTCCCAAAGCCTCACCAAAACCCCTCTTGGACCCCACGCCTCCATCCAGCCATTTTCTCTCCTTCCACTTTTCTCTCCTGCCTTCGCCGCCGCTCCACAACCCCGGCCACCACGGCACACCCCTGCCGATAATCGACAAGTCCGTCACCTCTAGCGGTACACCCAGGAAGCAAGCCGCTTCTTCTCCGCTGCTATTCCACACCTCTCCTCCGACCGCCACACAAGTACCATCAACTCCTACAGTACTCACCATGCCCAGAACCGTTCGATGAAATGCCCGTGCCAATTTTTTTAGACCTTATTCTTTGAAGCAATGGATTCGGATTTGGAGTACATATACGAACACTATGTTGAGTCGTCAGACGGTTCGTCCGACGAGGAGGACTACACGGATAAGACGGCGATGATGCAGATGGTCCTTGCAAACGTGGAGCGCGCGGAAGAGCATGCTCTCAATTCCAAGAGATCGATCAAGGGTCATCGAGTGCTCAACTACATCAGGGCCCGCGGCCATTTGATGTTGATGTTCGACTACTTTGCCCCTGATGCAATCTTTGTTGACTATTTTTGCCGGCGGTTTCGGATGCGGAAAAATGTCATTGATGGTCTCTACCATAGGGTACGGTCCTTTGATGACCACTTCATCTTCAAGAAGGATGTCGTGGAAACGATTAGATTTTTTGGTTACCAAAAGTGCACGGCCGCACTACGAACGCTTGCATATGGCACGACCGCTAATTTGTGGGACGAGTGCCTACGGATATGTGAGAGCACATGCAGAGATGCATTGGTTAGTTTGCCAACTCTTGTGGTCTCGGTGTTTGGACCTCAATGCCTGAGAGAACCAAATGTCACAGACATCGAGAGGCTCTTGACAATCTCGGAAGCAAGAGGGTGGCCAGGTTTGCTCGGATCTCTTGACTCCATGCATTGGAAATGGAAGAAATGCCTAGAAGCTCTACAAGGGCAATATCCGGGCCATGTTAAGAAGCCCACCATCATTCTTGAAACAGTTGCATCACATGATCCTTGGATTTAGCATGCTTTTTTTGGCATGCCCGGGTCTCACAATGACATCAATGTGCTGCAATGATCACCATTGTTTGCGAGACTGACTAAAAGTGAAGTTTCTACTTGCCACTATACTGTCAATGGGCATGAGTACAACATGGGTTACTATCTGATTGACAGTGTCTATCCTCCGTGGGCTACCTTTGACAACACCATCTCTAAGCCGAAAAAAGGCTCACTTTGCCCAAAGACAAGAAGCAGCTAGAAAGGATGTTGAGAGTGCATTTGGAGTTTTGCAGACATGTTTTGTGGTTGTTCATGGATCAACTAATAAATGGGATGCAGAGACCTTGTGGGAGCTGATGACTTGTTGTGTGATCATCCACAACATGATCGTGGAGGATGAAGGTGATGGTGTTGCCGCAAGTCTTGAATTTGAGAAGATGGGTGATCTTATCGAACTTTCTGATAAGAATCTGGCCACATTTGAAGAGTTTGTTCAAATGCATCAATAAATCTGGCATCGAGCAACTCACGAGCAACCGAAAGAAGATTCGATCGAGTATCTATGGGCAGTTAAAGGGGACAACAATATTTGAGTGTAATATTTAAAGTTATTTAAGTAGAACTACCATTGCATTTGAAAATTTGAACTATTAGAAACTTGTAAAATCTCATCGAGCAACCTGAAAATCTGATGCCACTTGATAGAGGTGAAGGTGTCCTGTCTTCCGATGATATGGTAACTATCATTTTGGTGGAAGTCGACTTTAACACGACTACGAACATGCGAAGACGTCGCGCCTTAGAAATCACTAAACCAACTCCGAGAGGTTGTTGACCACGCCAAAGCATGATCAACCTGACCACGAGGGTCTATTTCCTGCAAACAAACGAAGAACAAGTAAGAAACTGAGATTGTAATCTGGATGTTAAGAATTCAAGAGGACATCTTTTGATCAAAGTGGGGTTCTGTGACGTCTTGGTCTGATTGTTGAACACAAACGAATGACGCGAGTTGCAGCTATGCCGAACTTTAATCTAAACAAAACCCATGTCTAAACATTGCCTTAAGGGTTGTATTTATAGGGGAAAAGGGAGGGGATTTCATCCACCTTTGGCAAGGTGGGAGTAAAACACCTCCTGAGTCATTTCCCCTACAATACAGACTCTAAAACCAGCCTATGAAGTAGTATTTTGAAATTACATGGGCCTGACCAAAACTAAGGTGACGCAACATCTATAATAAGCTATGGACAAAATTTATGAAAGGGCATCTTGTATATTTCATCCATGTCCTTGTACGTCATTATGGGGGCTTCCAAGTGTTGAAAACTCCATTAGAAACACTCTTGTCCATGCTAGGCCATTTATTAGTAATGAACACAAATATATCCATATTAGGCAGCATCATATTTTCCTGAACATTTGAAATATTCCCAAGAAACGAAAAATATCTGATAATTTAATTAGCGCGCGTGAGTTCTAGTAATTGGTCCAGTATGTATAGTAGCAGGAGCTGTGAGTGTAACTATGGTATTGATGTCCTCATCACGGCATCAATGTTGACCTCGGCGTGCTCTGGGGCGGCATGGTAAGCGGCACGTGCATCGCAAGAAAAGCACGGGAGGGACGGGTGAGGGGTTTTGGTGAGTTAGAGCGGTCAGAAGCGGGCGTGAAATTGGTCCGAACTCCCGCAAAACAACACCCCTCCCTCCAAAGAAATCGCATCCAAACCGTGCCGCGAATCGTTAAAAGACCATGTTGGATGACTTCCATGATTTGAACGGTTTCGAAAGATTTAAGGGTCGGCGTTGGAGACGACAATTAGTGTCTTTCGCCAAGCTTGCCCTGAACCTCAACCATGTGCCTGGGACCCGGGCCCGGCCGGCCGGCTACCCGACGCACGCAGCATGGCTTGCCAGCGTATGCCTGCTGTGGGCGTGGCGTGGCGCGCGATGAGCTCACGAGATCCGCGGCACAGTGCCGGCGGAGCGCGAGCAACGGCGGCACGAGGCGGGCGAGCCTATCCCGACCCGCATAGGGCTGGTCGAGCGGCCTCCGGCAATGGACAAAGAATTGCTGTTGCGTTCTGGTGGAGCTAGCTGGTCGCGCGCGCGCAGCCTGGTAGAGTGAAGTGTGGTCTCCATCACAAACAAGCATGAAGCCGCCTGCTGCGTGCTGCCATCGTTCGATCGACCACGTACGGCCGGCTAGCTTGCATGAACTTGCTGCGCCCTACCGGTCGTTGCACAGGCCAAGGAATCCTTGTTCGACGAGATCTCCGGTCGACGGTAACCGGACTGCTTCCCACTTTATTTGCAACTTTAAAAGAGAAAATTAGAATGTTTTGGCCTGAGGGAAAAGGAACTTACAACTGTGCAATAAGTGTATTTCTTCCCAGGAAAATGAACTTATAATTGTGCGATATGCAGTCACATATATGGTGGATACGAGGAAAGTTCCGTCCCATTATTAGACCATGTACTATATGCTTTTGTCTACATACAGTAGGTAATCACAGGTACAAGCTACCTACTGCATGATTAATACGCGGAAGAAAATAGCAGAATCCATGATACTGACAAGGCCAAACCAACCGTCGAACAAAGAAAGATTGCACACGGAGAAGCAAGCTGGTGCACGCTATCGCTACTAAACTACTACTGAGGTAGTGCGGTAGGCGAAAACGTAGTACCATGCATGTTAAACACACCAGGGGAAGTGTACGATTTATCTACAAGTAATACTAGAGTATATTGCAAGAGGAAATACATATTCGAGGCAGCGTCCCACCGGATATACATGCAACGTGCTTCTGTCCCACACGTTAGCCTCGGGACCGAATATACGTGCGGCAGTAGGGTAGACCTACCTGAAGCGACGTACACAGATCATACGACTTCCGTATTTATACAGCAAAAAATCAATGCATTGGCCTGTGGGTCGTCCTGGTCCTGGATAGACGTGAGTATACACCACACGCATGCAATGATGCAACAACCAATTAAAAGCTAGCGCCAGTGTGGTACAGGTCCTGGAAGAAGCAGAGCAGGTGCACTCAAATCCCATCCCCGGATAAGAGACCGTACCCTCAACTTTTCTCCGTTTTCATAATTCGCCGGACCCAACGCGTTATCTCTAGCAGTACGTACAAATCCGCAGATACCACAGCAGCGTAGGCGTAGTCAAGGTAAGCTGTGCCAGGATAGGTAAGAGGTCATTGCTATGTGCAGAAGCTGTGGACACGCTCACCGAGGGGTGCCAAGCCAAGCTACACCACACTGCACTCATATGAGCCAATCGATCGTGTCATACTGGCCCTTCCGGGGCTCCTTTGTTTCTTCTCTCGGTCAACGTAGTCATCCTTGGCTTGGTTCTGCGTGTGAGTTGACGTGTCGCTGGGTGCAACTACTGCAGTGCACTCGCTCTATTCTAACGATGTGTTTGCTTGCCCGCGTTAAGTCCAATCAGGCCTGCAAGGGATGCATTTGGGCTGTTTGGTGGCCCGGGTTCATTGTTTGGCTTGCACGGAGTTTAAAGCAGATTACAGTAAGGTCCGCTCGGAACCTCCGAATCAGCACTCTCTAGTGACCAGGCTCATGCGAAGCAGGAGAGGGGATCACGGTACAGAGCTCATGCGACCACGTAGATGGCACGAGCTCGCGTGTGTCTCCGGAAAACCAACGGGAGGATTTCGGGTTACCTCCTGCTAATCCGGTCGCCCTATATAGCCGCTTTCACCTCATCGCCCAAAGTCCCGTCACCATCCTCCCTCCCCTTTCGAGCTTTCCCTCCAACGCGGATCGGCGTCGACGAGCAGGTAAGCGGCACTTCTTCTCCGACCCGCGGTCCACGACAGCGGCGACTTGTGTCCCCCTCTTCTCTGACTTATTCCGTGTCTCCCTCGAGCTGCAACGATGGCCTCTATGAGTTCAATCACCCCCTTCTCTACACTCGTTCAAGTTCGATCTGGGAGCATGTGGTAGGGTTTGACCTGAGAGCATGTGCTAGATTTTGATCTGTGGCCATCTTCTAGCATTGTACACGGTCAATCTGTGAGAATGTGATGTCGTGGTAGCTATTGGTGATGGATTGGTAGATAGTTGTGCTGGACTGGTAGAGTTCTTGATGGTGTGTGGATGTGCGTTGTACTCAATAGATGGGTAGCATGCTAATTGTTGTTGTATGCTTCTTATATCGTGTTCTGTTGAGCTAGATGGTTTGGTAATGTGTGCTATGCATATTCTCCATGTGTGCGCTATGATTGCAGGACATGAGCACCCAAACGTAAAAGGGTTAGTCAGGCCATTGTCATGTCTGAGAGTCAGTTCCAGCCGTCCTATGTCGAGGACTCCCAACGTCCCATCGAGGACTAGATGCCTGATGATTCAGTTGTGTCCCAGGGTTCAGGTATGGGTCCTCCTTTTGTGCTTATAACATCTGTGCTCGCTATGCCAAATGATGTTGTTGTTGTCGCTGCACAAAAGGCGTCGCAAAGGCAAAGAAGGATGTTAGGGGGAACACCATGAAGTGGCATCCTTTCGTGTTTAACAAGATGTGTGAGCTCATAGACAGTCGGATTAGAACTGACAAGGGATTTAAGGAGGTGCACTTAAACACCGTTGCGAAGCAGGCGTTAGAGTTCTGTGGCCAGGAGGTAACTGCCACCCAGGTCTACAACCACCTCAGGAAGTGGAGAGCTAGAAGGTGTTGGGGAACGTAGCATAAATTCAAAATTTTCCTACGTGTCACCAAGATCTATCTATGGAGTCATCTAGCAACGAGGGAGGAGTGGATCTACATACCCTTGTAGATCGCGCGCGGAAGCGTTCAAGAGAACGGGGTTGATGGAGTCGTACTCGTCGTGATCCAAATCACCGATGATCCTAGCGCCGAACGGACGGCACCTCCGCGTTCAACACACGTACGGAGCGGAGACGCCTCCCACGCCTTGATCCAGCAAGGAGGAGGGAGAGGTTGATGGAGATCCAACAGCACGACGGCGTGGTGGAAGTAGCGGGATTCCAACAGGGCTTCGCTAAGCGCTGCGGGAGGAGGGAGATGTGTCATGGGAGGGAGAGGGAGGCGCCAGGCCTTAGGTTTGGTTTGCTCCTCCTTTTCCCCACTATATATAGGGCCAAGGGAGAGGGGGGAGGCGCAGCCCTTGCCCTTCCTTCAAGGAAGGGTGCGGCAAGGGGGGAGGAGTCCATCCTTCCCAAGGCACCTCGGAGGTGCCTTCCCCCCTTAGGACTTCTTTCTTTCCCCTCTTCTCTTGGCGCATGGGCCTTCTTGGCTGGTGCCTTGGCCATATGGGCCAAGGCGCACCCCCTACAGCCCATTGTGGCCCCCCGGGGGCAGTGGCCCCACCCGGTGGACCCCCGGGACCCTTCCGGTGGTCCCGGTACAATACCGGTGACCCCGAAACTTGTCCCGATGGCCGAAATAGCACTTCCTATATATAATTCTTTACCTCCGGACCATTCCGGAACTCCTCGTGACGTCCGGGATCTCATCCGGGACTCCGAACAACTTTCGGGTTACCGCATACTAATATCTCTATACCCTAGCGTCACCGAACCTTAAGTGTGTAGACCCTACGGGTTCGGGAGACATGCAGACATGACCGAGACGTTCTCCGGTCAATAACCAACAGCGGGATCTGGATACCCATGTTGGCTCCCACATGTTCCACGCTGATCTCATCGGATGAACCACGATGTCAAGGACTTAATCAATCCCGTATACAATTCCCTTTGTCTAGCGGTATTGTACTTGCCCGAGATTCGATCGTCGGTATCCCGATACCTTGTTCAATCTCGTTACCGGCAAGTCTCTTTACTCGTTCCGTAACACATCATCCCGTGATCAACTCCTTGATCACATTGTGCACATTATGATGATGTCCTACCGAGTGGGCCCAGAGATACCTCTCCGTTTACACGGAGTGACAAATCCCAGTCTCGATTCGTGCAACCCAATAGACAATTTCAGAGATACCTGTAGTGTACCTTTATAGCCAACCAGTTACGTTGTGACGTTTGGCATACCCAAAGCACTCCTACGGTATCCGGGAGTTACACAATCTCATGGTCTAAGGAAATGATACTTGACATTAGAAAAGCTTTAGCAAACGAACTACACGATCTTGTGCTAGGCTTAGGATTGGGTTCTTGTCCATCACATCATTCTCCTAATGATGTGATCCCGTTATCAACGACATCCAATGTCCATGGTCAGGAAACCGTAACCATCTATTGATCAACGAGCTAGTCAACTAGAGGCTTACTAGGGACATGGTGTTGTCTATGTATCCACACATGTATCTGAGTTTCCTATCAATACAATTATAGCATGGATAATAAACGATTATCATGAACAAGGAAATATAATAATAACTAATTTATTATTGCCTCTAGGGCATATTTCCAACAGTCTCCCACTTGCACTAGAGTCAATAATCTAGTTCACATCGCCATGTGATTAACACTCACAGGTCACATCGCCATGTAACCAACATCCAAAGAGTTTACTAGAGTCAATAATCTAGTTCACATCACTATGTGATTAACACTCAATGAGTTCTGGGTTTGATCATGTTGCTTGTGAGAGAGGTTTTAGTCAACGGGTCTGCAACATTCAGATCCGTATGTACTTTGCAAATCTCTATGGCATCTCCTAGATGCAGCTACCACGTTCTATTTGGAGCTATTCCAAATAACTGTTCTACTATACGAATCCAGTTTACTACTCAGAATAATCTGGATTAGTGTTAAAGTTTGCATCGGCGTAACCCTTTACGACGAACTGTTTTTCCACCTCCATAATCGAGAAAATTCCTTAGTCCACTAGTTACTAAGGATAACTTTGACCGCTGTCCTGTGATCCATTCTTGGATCACTCTTGTACCCCTTGACTGACTCATGGCAAGGCACACTTCAGGTGCGGTACACAGCATAGCATACTGTAGAGCCTACGTTAAAAGCATAGGGGACGACCTTCGTCCTTTCTCTCTATTCTGCCGTGGTCGAGCTTTAAGTCTTAACTTCATACCTTACAACTCAGGCAAGAACTCCTTCTTTGACTGATCCATCTTGAACACCTTCAAGATCATGTCAAGGTATGTGCTCATTTGAAAGTACTATTAAGCGTTTTGATCTATCCTTATAGATCTTGATGCTCAATGCTCAAGTAGCTTAATCTAGGCTTTCCATTGAAAAATACTTTCCAAATAACCCTATATGCTTTCCAGAAATTCTACGTCATTTCTGATCAACAATATGTCAACAACATATACTCATCTGAAATTCTATAGTGCTCCCACTCACTTCTTTGGAAATACAAGTTTCTCATAAACTTTGTATACACCCAAAACTTTGATCATCTTATCAAAGCATACATTCCAACTCCGAGATGCTTACTCCAGTCCTTAGAAGGATTGCTGGAGTTTTGCATACTTATTAGCATCTTTCAGGATTGACAAAACCTTCCGGTTGTATCACATACAACCTTTCCTCAAGAAAATGTCGTCGAGGAAACAATGTTTTGACATCCTATCTGCAAGATTTCATAAATAATGCAGTAATCGCTAATATAATTCCAACAGACTCTTAGCATCGCTACGAGTGAGAAAGTCTCATCGTAGTCAACTCCTTGAACTTGTCGGAAAACATCTTAACGACAAGTCGAGCTTTCTTAATGGTGATATTTACCATCATTGTCCGTCTTCCTTTTAAAATCCATCTGCACTCAATAGCCTTACGACCATCGAGTAGTTCTTCCAAAGTCTACACTTTGTTTTATATATGGATCCTCTCTCGGATTATATGGCCTCGAGCCATTTATCGGAATCCAGGCCCACCATCGCTTCTCCATAGCTCGTAGGTTCATTGTTGTCTAGAAACATGACTTCCAAGACAGGATTACGTACCACTCTGAAGTAGTACGCATCCTTGTCATCCCACGAGGTTTGGTAGTGACTTGATCCGAAGTTTCATGATCACTATCATAAGCTTCCACTTCAATTGGTGTAGGTGCCACAGGAACAACTTCCTGTGCCCTGCCACACACTAGTTGAAGAGACGGTTTAATAACCTTATCAAGTCTCCACCATCCTCCCACTCAATTCTTTCGAGAGAAACTTTTCCTCGAGAAAGGACCCGATTCCAGAAACAATCCCTTATTGCTTTCGGATCTGAGACAGGAGGTATACCCAACTGTTTTGGGTGTCCTATGAAGATGCATTTATCCGCTTTGGGTTCGAGCTTATCAACCTGAAACTTTTTCACATAAGCGTCGCAGCCCCAAACTTTTAAGAAATGACAGCTTAGGTTTCTCTAAACCATAGTTCATACGGTGTCATCTCATCGGAATTACGTGGTGCCCTATTTAAAGTGAATGTGGTTGTCTCTAATGCCTAACCCATAAACTATCGTGGTAATTCGATAAGAGACATCATGGTATGCATCATATCCAAATAGGGTGCAGTTATGATGTTCGGACACACCATCACATCATGGTGTTCCAGGCTGTATTAGTTGTGAAACAATTTCCACAATGTCTTAATTCTGTGCCAAACTCGTAATTCAGATATTCATCTCTATGATCATATCATAGATCTTTTATCCTCTTGTCACGACGATCTTTCAACTTCACCCTGAAATTACTTGAACCTTTCAATAATTCAGACTCGTGATTCATCAAGTAACTATACTCAACATCTACTCAAATCATCTATGAAGTAAGAACATAACGATATCCACTACATGCCTCAGCACTCATTGGACTGCACACATCAAAATGTATTACTTCCAACAAGTTGCTTTCTAGTTCCATTTTACTGAAAACGAGGCTTTCAGTCATCTTGCCCATGTGGTATGATTTGCATGTCTCAAGTGATTCAAAATCAAGTGAGTCCAAATGGTCCATTCGCATGGAGTTTCTTCATGCATATCTACCAACAAACATGGTTCGCATGTCTCAATCCTTTCAAAAATGAGTGAGTCCAAAGATCCATCAACATGGAGCTTCTTCATGCGTTTTATACCGATATGACTTACGTGGCAGTGCCACAAGTAGGTGGTACTATCATTACTATCTTTTGGCATGAACATGTGTATCACTACGATCAAGATTCAATGAACCATTCATTTTAGGTGCAAGACCATTGAAGGTATTATTCAAATAAACAGAGTAACCATTATTCTCCTTAAATGAATAACCGTATTGTGATAGACATAATCCAATCATGTCTATGCTCAACGCAAACACCAAACTCGATGGTAGAGGGAGCGTGCGATGCTTGATCATATCAACATTGGAAACACTTCCAACACATATCGTCAGCTCACCTTTAGCTAGTCTCCGTTTATTCCGTAGCTTTTATTTCGAGTTACTAACACTTAGCAACCGAACCAGTATCTAATACCCTGGTGCTACTAGGAGTACTAGTAAAGTACACATCAACACAATGTATATCCAATATACTACTATCGACTTTGCCAGCCTTCTCATCTACCAAGTATCTAGGGTAATTCTGCTCCAGTGGCTGTTCCCCTTATTACAGAAGCACTCAGTCTCGGGTTTGGGTTCAACCTTGGGTTTCTTCACTAGAGCAGCAGCTGAATTTCCGTTTCATGAAGTATCCCTTTTGCCCTTGCCCTCCTTGAAACTAGTGGTTTCACAAACCATCAACAATTGATGCTCCTTCTTAATTTCTACTTTTGTGGTGTCAAACATCGCGAATATCTCAAGGATCATCATATATGTCCCTGATATATTATAGTTCATCACGAAGCTCTAGCAGCTTGGTGGTAATGACTTCGGAGAAACATCACTATCTCATCTGGAAGATCAACTCCCACTCGATTCAAATGATTGTTGTACTCAGACAATCTGAGCACAAGCTCAACAATTGAGCTTTTCTCCCTTAGTTTGCAGGTTAAGAAAGTCATCGGAGGTCTTATACCTCTTGACGTGGGCACGAGCCTGAAATCCCAATTTCAGCCCTCAAAACATCTCATATGTTTTGCGACGTTTCAAAACCGTCTTCGGTGCCTCAATTCGAAACCGTTTAACTGAACTATCACGTAGTTATCAAAATGTGTATGTCAGATGTTCGCAACATCCACAGACGACGTTCGAGGTTCAGCACACTGAGCGGTGCATTAAGGACATAAGCCTTCTATGAAGCAATGAGGACAATCCTCAGTTTACGGACCTAGTCCGCATAATTTCTACTATCAACTTTCAACTAAATTTTCTCTAGGAACATATCTAAACAGTAGAACAGAAACGTGAGCCATGACATAATTTGCGAAGACCTTTTGACTATGTTCAGGATAATTAAGTTCATCTTATGAACTCCCACTCAGATAGACATCCCTCTAGTCATCTAAGTGATTACATGATCCGAGTCAACTAGGCCGTGTCCGATCATCACGTGAGACGGACTAGTCATCATCGGTGAACATCTTCATGTTGATCGTATCTACCATACGACTCATGCTCGACCTTTCGGTCTTCTGTGTTCCGAGGCCATGTCTATGCACATGCTAGGCTCGTCAAGTTAACCCTAAGTGTTTTGCATGTGTACAACTGTCTTACACCCGTTGTATGTGAACGTAACGATCTATCACACCCGATCATCACGTGGTGCTTCGAAACGACGAACTGTAGCAACGGTGCACAGTTAGGGGAGAACACTTCTTGAAATTTTAATGAGGGATCATCTTATTTACTACCGTCATTCTAAGCAAATAAGATGTATAAACATGATAAACATCACATGCAATCAAATAATAGTGACATGATATGGCCAATATCATATAGCTCCTTTGATCTCCATCTTGGGGCTCCATGATCATCTATTACAAGAACATGATCAATCTCATACATCACATATATCATTCATCACATCCTTTTGGCCATATCACATCACATAGCATAACCTGCAAAAACAAGTTAGACGTCCTCTAATTGTTGTTTGCATGTTTTACGTGGCTGCTATGGGTTTCTAGCAAGAACGTTTCTTACCTACGCAAAACCACAACGTGATATGCCAATTGCTATTTACCCTTCATAAGGACCCTTTTCATCGAATCCGATCCGACTAAAGTGGGAGAGACAGACACCCGCTAGCCACCTTATGCAACTAGTGCATGTCAGTCGGTGGAACCAGTCTCACGTAAGAGTATGTGTAAGGTCGGTCCGGGCCGCTTCATCCCACGATGCCGCCGAATCAAGATAAGACTAGTAACGGCAAGCATATTGAACAAAATCAACGCCCACAACTACTTTGTGTTCTACTCGTGCATAGAAACTACGCATAGACCTAGCTCATGATGCCACTGTTGGGGAACGTAGCATAAATTCAAAATTTTCCTACGTGTCACCAAGATCTATCTATGGAGTCCTCTAGCAACGAGGGAGGAGTGGATCTACATACCCTTGTAGATCGCGCGCGGAAGCGTTCAAGAGAACGGGGTTGATGGAGTCGTACTCGTCGTGATCCAAATCACCGATGATCCTAGCGCCGAACGGACGGCACCTCCGCGTTCAACACACGTACGGAGCGGAGACGCCTCCCACGCCTTGATCCAGCAAGGAGGAGGGAGAGGTTGATGGAGATCCAACAGCACGACGGCGTGGTGGAAGTAGCGGGATTCCAACAGGGCTTCGCTAAGCGCTGCGGGAGGAGGGAGATGTGTCATGGGAGGGAGAGGGAGGCGCCAGGCCTTAGGTTTGGTTTGCTCCTCCTTTTCCCCACTATATATAGGGCCAAGGGAGAGGGGGGAGGCGCAGCCCTTGCCCCTTCCTCCAAGGAAGGGTGCGGCCAAGGGGGGGGAGGAGTCCATCCTCCCCAAGGCACCTCGGAGGTGCCTTCCCCCTTTAGGACTCTTCCTTTCCCCTCTTCTCTTGGCGCATGGGCCTCTTGGGGCTGGTGCCCTTGGCCCATATGGGCCAAGGCGCACCCCCTACAGCCCATGTGGCCCCCCGGGGCAGGTGGCCCCACCCGGTGGACCCCCGGGACCCTTCCGGTGGTCCCGGTACAATACCGGTGACCCCGAAACTTGTCCCGATGGCCGAAATAGCACTTCCTATATATAATTCTTTACCTCCGGACCATTCCGGAACTCCTCGTGACGTCCGGGATCTCATTCGGGACTCCGAACAACTTTCGGGTTACCGCATACTAATATCTCTATAACCCTAGCATCACCGAACCTTAAGTGTGTAGACCCTACGGGTTCGGGAAGCATGCAGACATGACCGAGACGTTCTCCGGTCAATAACCAACAGCGGGATCTGGATACCCATGTTGGCTCCCACATGTTCCACGATGATCTCATCGGATGAACCACGATGTCAAGGACTTAATCAATCCCGTATACAATTCCCTTTGTCTAGCGGTATTGTACTTGCCCGAGATTCGATCGTCGGTATCCCTATACCTTGTTCAATCTCGTTACCGGCAAGTCTCTTTACTCGTTCCGTAACACATCATCCCGTGATCAACTCCTTGATCACGTTGTGCACATTATGATGATGTCCTACCGAGTGGGCCCAGAGATACCTCTCCGTTTACACGGAGTGACAAATCCCAGTCTCGATTCGTGCCAACCCAACAGACACTTTCGGAGATACCTGTAGTGTACCTTTATAGCCACCCAGTTACGTTGTGACGTTTGGCACACCCAAAGCATTCCTACGGTATCCGGGAGTTGCACAATCTCATGGTCTAAGGAAATGATACTTGACATTAGAAAAGCTTTAGCATACGAACTACATGATCTTTGAGCTAAGCTTAGGATTGGGTCTTGTCCATCACATCATTCTCCTAATGATGTGATCCCGTTATCAACGACATCCAATGTCCATGGTCAGGAAACCGTAACCATCTATTGATCAACGAGCTAGTCAACTAGAGGCTTACTAGGGACATGGTGTTGTCTATGTATCCACACATGTATCTGAGTTTCCTATCAATACAATTATAGCATGGATAATAAACGATTATCATGAACAAGGAAATATAATAATAACTAATTTATTATTGCCTCTAGGGCATATTTCCAACAGAAGGATCCAAGTGTCAAACTTAGAGACCTTAGTGGCGCCTCGTAGGATCATACCACTTGCTCGATCATTCTGGAGGCAGAGCACTACTCCGGCCAAGTCGGGGTTAGCTCATGCCCCCCCTTGTTTAAGCCTGTCAACCATTGTCTTGTCACTACTAACCATATTGTGTTTCGTTCTTAGGACCACCCTAAGAACGCAGAGTTTCTCAACATACCCACTTAGAACTACAACTAGATACAACACATCTTTTCCTTTGGGCTGGCAACCGGCAAGCATGCCATGGGCTCCAGTGAGCCGCTCGATACACCCATGCCTGAGTATCCAGACACCCAGGAGTCAGAGACCATCGTCCTTGATGGTCCTGATAAGGGCTTTGAGTACGTGCCTATGCTTGAAAAGAAGAGGAAGAAGGGCGGCTTGATGGAGAACAAGATTAGTGTCTTCATCATCATGACTGAGGCCATCAAGGAGGTGGCAACCACCATGAGGGAGAGCAAGTCGGTCGACATCGACCCTGACCTCTACACCGCCGTCATGGACTAAGGTGGCTTCAGCCTAGAGGCTCTGATGGATGCTTTCAACCACCTGTTGGACAACAAGGCCTAAGGTGTTTGGTTTGTTGCCATAGCAGACGCTCAGAGGGTGCTCTGGCTGAGGACTTGGCTGGGCAATCACTACTATTAGTGTTGTTTCTGGTGGTGGTGATCACGTGCATGATCCTCGACGACGATGGCGACGGCGAGGACGCCGACGATGTATATTTTGTGTAGCTAGGGCTTGAGAATTATTAATGATCTGTATATTTTGGTGAGGTGGTATATACTAACCCCTCACGCTGATGGCGAACTTATAGTAGTAGGATTATACCCTCTTTTGGACATGGTGGTAGGATGAGTACACCATAGTAGTGGTAGGATGAACTTGCCGTGGCCGAGCTGTTCAAAGAGGCCGTGGTCGCCGGCGCGGCTGAGGCGGCTCCACCTGCCGTGGTTGCGCCGCCGTCTCCAGTCCCCCACCAACGCCGGGGAGGTGCTGCGCCTGGGCGTCGCCATGGAGGAGTTCGGAGCTCAAGCACGGTGCACACAAGATGTTCGTGGAAATGCCAGAGAGAGAAGGGAAGAAGAAGAAATGCTGATGTGTGGGCCCCACATGTAATAACGGTCAACCTAATGGTCAAAATAAACGGAGTTGACTTTGCCGGCATGTCAGCCCTGATGTGTGGGTCCCGTATGTCATAAACGTGCTTAAATCATCTAAACTGGTCATTTTAAAAAATTGATAGTTTTTAGTCATAAAATTAGAAAAATTTGATAGTTCTCAGTCACTTTTTTGAATGTGGTAGTTCAGTGGGACGGCAACCCCTAATGTGATAGTTTTTTGCAAATACTCAAAAAAGTTCCGTCCCATTATTAGACCATCTACCCATATGGCAGAGTTGCTTTTGTCTAGTTATAAGAACAGGCACATGCTACCTAATGCATTATTAATACGCGGAAGAAAATAGCAGAGTCCATGATACTGACAAGGCCAAACCAACCGTTGAACCAACCTAGCACAAGGAGAAGCAAGCTGGTGCACACCACTAAAGTGCTACAAGCAATTTGGAACGCAGGGAGGGCAAGACGAGAACATAGTACCATGCATGTTAAACACACCAGCCACCAGGGCAGGTGTACGGTTTGTCTACAAGTAGCAGTAGAGTATATTACAAGAGGAAATACATACTCGAGGCAGCACCGGATATACGTGCAACGTGCTTCTGTCCCACACGTTAGCCTCAGGACCGAATATACGTGCGGCAGTAGGGTAGACCTACCTGAAGCGACGTACACAGATCATACGACTTCCGTATTTAGGGCCTCTTTAATTCACGGGATTGTAAAAACATGGAAAATAGGAAAAACATAGGATTGAAATGTCATGCTCATCTCAATCTTATAGGATTTTTGGTTGTTTTATTGCATCATAGGAAAAACAAAGGATTCTTTTAAAAAGGTTTGAGTGAATATTAGAAATTCTATGGGAAATAATACAAAAAATTCCTTAGAAAAAATTCTTATAGGATTGAATCCTATGAATCAAACAACCAACATAAGAAAAATTCCTAAGAATTTCAATCCTTCAAAATTCCTATGCAAATCTTTTGAATCAAAGGAGCCCTACATACAGCAAAAAATGAATGCAGTGGCCTGTGGGTCGTCCTGGTCCTGGAAAGACATGAGTATACACCACACGCATGCAATGATGCAACGACCAATTAAAAGCTAGCGCCAGTGGTACATGTACCGGAAGAAGCAGAGCAGGTGCACTCATATCCCCGGATAAGAGACCGTGTCCTCAAGTTTTCTCCGGTTTCATAACTAGATGATACCTCACACGTTGTTGCGGGAATATTTTGCAACATATTTCAATGTGACTCGTTGTATGAAACATGAATATTTGAAGTAATAATATAAAAAGCTAACAATAAAAATACATAGTATAATTTATTGTGCTTGATTACTATATAGTTGTAAAATGTTTATTAAATGTATATAGCATAATAGAATGAAAACCCTTATGTATGTTACATGTTGAGATAAGTCTTTTTTTCATGCATGTCATGATAAAGTGGCATGCTTGCATGTTGAGAGACATATGATAGTGGGGGTGAACCTTTTCACATGCATGTTGTGCAATGAAGTGGCATGCTTGCATGTTGAAAGAAATAGCTAGTAAAGGCTAGTTATTTAGATATAAAAGATTCGCCGGACCCAACGCGTTCAGCGTCCAGCAGTACGTCCACGTTACTACGCGCCCGTACGTACATATCCGCAGATACCACAGCAGCGTAGGCGCGGTCAAGGTAGGCTGTGCCGGTATAGCTAGAGGTCATTGCTATGTGCAGAAGCTGTGGCCACGCACCGAGGGGTGCCAGGCCAAGCTACACCTACACTGCACCTTTTTTTTTTGAAAGTTGGTAAGAGCATCTACCAAATTCATTGATTAGTGAGAGAAAAGGATCGAGCTACAAGCGTACACAAGGAGCGAGCTCGACCAAAAACCGAAAGCAAAAGGAAAGAAGAGAAAAGCCGGAGCTAACATGAGAACAGAAAATCGATCGTATCATACTGGCCCCGCCGGGGCTTGTTTGTTTGTTCTCTCGGACAACGTAGTCGACCTTGGCTTGGTTCTTCTTCGCGTGAGCTGACGTGTCGCTGGGTGCAACTACTGCACTGCACTCGCTCTAATATGGTTGCCCGCATTAAGTTCAATCAGGCCCGCGAGGGATGTATTGGACTGTTTGGTCGCCCGGGTTTACTGTTTGGCTTGCACGGACTTTAAAGCAACTTACATTCAGGCCTGCTCAGGACCTCCGAATAAGCAATTTCTAGTGACCCAGGCTCGGTGGAAGCAGGGGAGGGGAACGCGGTACGGAGCTCATGCGACCACGGATATGGCGCGAGCTCGCGCGCGTCTCCGGTAAACCGACGGGAGGATTTCGGGTTACCTCCCGCCGATCCGGCCGCCCTATATAGTTTCTTTCACCTCACAGTTCAAACCCCTATCACCATCCCCCCTTCCCTTTCTAGCTTTCCCACCAACATGGATTGGCTCCAACGAGCAGGTAAGCGGCGCTTCTTCTCCGACCGGCGGTCCACGGCGGCGGCGACTTGTCTCCCTCTTCTTTGACTTGTACCGCGTCTCCCTCGAGCTGTAGCGATGACCTTTATGAGTTCAATCACCCCCCTTCTCGGCACTCATTCCAGTTTGATCTGAGAGAATGTGGTAGGGTTTGATCTGAGAGCATGTGGTAGAGTTTGATCTAAGAGCATGCGGTAGAGTTTGATCTGAGAGCATCTTCTAGCATTGTACACGGTCGATCTGTGAGAATGTGATGTTGTGTTAGCTATTGGTGATGGATTGATAGCTAGTTGTGATGGATCGGTAGAGTTCTTGTTGGTGTGTGGTCGTGTGTTGAACTCAATAGATGGGTAGCATGCAGTTGTTGTTGTATGCTTCTCATATCATGATGTGTTGAGCTAGATGGTTTGGTAGCGTGTGCTATGCATACTGTCCGTGTGTGTGCTATGATTGTTGGACATGAGCACGCCAAGGTAAAATGGTAAGTAAGGCCATTCTCTTGTCTGAGAGCCACTTCCAGCCATCCTATGTCGAGGGCTTCTAACCTCCCATCGAAGACCAGATGCCTGCTGATTTGGATATGTCCCGGGGTTCGGGTATGGGTCCTCCTTTTGTGCCTACAACATTTGTGCTCAATGTGACAAATTTTGTTGATGTTGCCGCTGCACAAAAGGCAGATGCAAAGGCAAAGCAGGATGGTAAGGGGAACACCATGAAGTGGCATCTATTCCTGTCCATGTTCGTGTTTAACAAGACGTGTGAGCTCATAGCCAGTGGCATTAGAACTGACAAGGGCTTTAAGGAGGTGCACTTAAACACCGTTGCGAAGCAGGTGTTAGAGTTTTGTGGCCAGGAGGTGACCGCCACCTGGGTCTACAACCACCTCAAGAAGTGAAGAGCTAGATGGATCCAAGTGTCAAATCTTAGGGACCTTAGCGGCGCCTCATGGGATCAGATCACTTGCTCGATCATTCTGGAGGCATAGCACTACTCCGGTCACGTCGTGGTTAGCTCATGCCCCTTGTTTAAGCCTGTCAACCATTTTGATGTCACTACTAACCATGATGTGTTTCTTTCTTAGGACCACCCCAAGGACGCTGATGTCTACTACACAACCTTCATCTTGTAGACGTTGTTGGGCCTCCAAGTGCAGAGGTTTGTAGGACAATAGCAAATTTCCCTCAAGTGGATGACCTAAGGTATATCAATCCGTGGGAGGCGTAGGTTGAAGATGGTCTCTCTCAAACAACCCTACAACAAAATAACAAAGAATCTCTTGTGTCCCCAACACACCCAATACAATGGTAAATTGTATAGGTGCACTAGTTCGACGAAGAGATGGTGATACAAGTGCAATATGGATAGTAGATAAAGGTTTTTGTAATCTAAAAATATAAAAACAGCAAGGTAACTAATAATAAAAGTGAGCACAAACGGTATTGCAATGCGTTGAAACAAGGCCCAGGGTTCTTACTTTCACTAGTGCAAGTCCTCTCAACAATAATAACATAATTGGATCATATAACTATCCCTCAACATGCAACAAAGAGTCACTCCAAAGTCACTAATAGCGGAGAACAAACGAAGATATTATGGTAGGCTACGAAACCACCTCAAAGTTATCCTTTCTGATCGATCAATTCAAGAGTCCGTAGTAAAATAACATGAAGCTATTCTTTCCGTTCAATCTATCATAGAGTTCGTACTAGAATAACACCTTAAGATACAAATCAACCAAAACCCTAATGTCACCTAGATACTCCAATGTCACCTCAAGTATCCGTGGGTATGATTATACGATATGCATCACACAATCTCAGATTCATCTATTCAACCAACACAAAGAACTTCAAAGAGTGCCCCCAAGTTTCTACCGGAGAGTCGAGACGAAAACGTGTGCCAACCCCTATGCATAAGTTCACAAGGTCACGAAACTCGCAAGTTGATCACCAAAACATACATCAAGTGGATCACATGATATCCCATTGTCACCACAGATAAGCACATGCAATACATACATCAAGTGTTCTCAAATCCTTAAAGACTCAATCCGATAAGATAACTTCAAAGGGAAAACTCAATTCAACACAAGAGAGTAGAGGGGGAGAAACATCATAAGATCCAACTATAATAGCAAAGCTCGCGATACATCAAGATCATGCCACCTCAAGAACACGAGAGAGAGAGAGAGAGAGATCAAACACATAGCTACTGGTACATACCCTAAGCACCGAGGGGGAACTACTCCCTCCTCGTCATGGAGAGCACAGGGATGATGAAGATGGCCACCGGAGAGAGATTCCCCCCTCCGACAAGGTGCCGGAACGGGTCTAGATTGGTTTTCGGTGGCTACGGAGGCTTCTAGCGGCGGAACTCCCGATCTATTTTGTTCCTTGATGTTTTTAGGGTATATAGACATATATAGGCGAAAGAAGTCGGTCAGGGGAGCCACGAGGGGCCCACGAGGGTGGGGGCGCGCCCAGGGGGGCAAGCGCGCCTCCCTGCCTTGTGGCCACCTAGAAGCTTCCCTGACGTATACTCCAAGTCTCCTGGATTGCTTCCGTTCCAAAAATAACTCTTCCAAAGGTTTCATTCCGTTTGGACTCCCTTTGATATTCCTTTCTTCGAAACACTAAAGGCAAGAAAACAACAATTTGGGCTGGGCCTCCGGTTAATAGATTAGTCCTAAAAATAATATAAAAGTGTATAATAAAGCCCATAAACTCCAAAACAGATAATATAATAGCATGGAACAATCAAAAATTATAGATACGTTGGAGACGTATCAAGCATCCCCAAGCTTAATCATGCTCGTCCTCGAGTAGGTAAATGATAAAAACAGAATTTTTGATGTGGAATGCAACCTAACATATTTATCAATGTAATCTTCGCTATTGTGGCATGAATGTTCAGATCCAAAAGATTCAAGACAAAAGTTTAATATTGACATGAAAATAATAATACTTCAAGCATACTAACAAAGTAATCATGTCTTCTCAAAATAACATGGCCAAAGAAAGTTATCGCTACAAAATCATATAGTCTGGCTATGCTCTATCTCCATCACACAAAATATTAAATCATGCACAACCCCGATGACAAGCCAAGCAATTGTTTCATGCTTTTGATGTTCTCAAACTTTTTCAATCTTCACGCAATATATGAGCGTGAGCCATGGACATAGCACTATAGGTGGAATAGAATGGTGGTTGTGGAGAAGACAAAAAAGGAGAAGAAAGTCTCACATCAACTAGGCGTATCAACGGGCTATGGAGATGCCCATCACTAGATATCAATGTGAATGAGTAGGGATTGCAATGCAACGGATGCACTAGAGCTATAAGTGTATGAAAGCTCAAAAAGAAACTAAGTGGGTGTGCATCCAACTCGCTTGCTCACGAAGACCTAGGGCATTTTGAGGAAGCCCGTCATTGGAATATACAAGCCAAGTTCTATAATGGAATATTCCCTCTAGTATATGAAAGTGACAACATAGGAGACTCTCTATCATGAAGATCATGGTGCTACTTTGAAGCACAAGTGTGGTAAAAGGATAGTAGCATTGCCCATTTTCTCTTTTTCTCTCATTTCTTTTTTTCTTTTTTTATATTTTTTATTTGGGACTTTTTATGGCCTCTTTTTTTCGTCCGGAGTCTCATCCCGACTTGTGGGGGAATCAATGTATCCATCATCCTTTCCTCACATGGGACAATGCTCTAATAATGATGATCATCACACTTTTATTTACTTACAACTCAAGAATTACAACTCAATACTTAGAACAAGATATGACTCTATATGAATGCCTCTGGCGGTGTACCGGGATGTGCAATGACTCATGAGTGACATGTATGAAAGAATTATGAACGGTGGCTTTGCCACAAATACAATGTCAACTACATGATCATGCAAGCAATATGACAATGATGAAGTGTGTCATAATAACAGAACGGCGGAAAGTTGAATGGCAATATATCTCAGAATGGCTATGGAAATGCCATAATAGGTAGGTACGGTGGCTGTTTTGATAAAGGTATATGGTGGGTTTATGGTACAGGCGAAAGTTGCGCGATACTAGAGAGGCTAGCAAATGTGGAAGGGTGAGAGTGTGTATAATCCATGGACTCAACATTAGTCGTAAAGAACTCACATACTTATTGCAAAAATCTATTAGTTATCAAAATAAAGTACTACGCGCATGCTCCTAGGGGGATAGATTGGTAGGAAAAGACCATCGCTCGTCCCCGACCGCCACTCATAAGGAAGACAATCAAAAAATAAATCATGCTCCGACTTCATCACATAACGGTTCACCATATGTGCATGCTACGGGAATCACAAACTTCAACACAAGTATTTCTCAAATTTACAACTACTCAACTAGCATGACTCTAATGTCACCATCTCCATATCTCAAAACAATTATCAAGTATCAAACTTCTCATAGTATTCAATGCACTTATATGAAAGTTTTCATAATGCCATGTTGTTCTAAAGGACTCCCAAAATAATATAAGTGAAGCATGAGAGATCAATTATTTCTATAAAATAAAGCCGCCGCCGTGCTCTAAAAGATATAAGTGAAGCACTAGAGCAAATGACAAACTACTCCGAAAGATATAAGTGAAGATCAATGAGTAGTCGAATAATTATACAACTCTGTGAAGACTCTCTAACATTTAAGAATTTCATGTCTTGGTATTTTATTCAAACAGCAAGCAAAGCAAAATAAAATAAAATGACGCTCCAAGCAAAACACATATTGAAGGAAATATGCCCTAGAGGCAATAATAAAGTTATTATTTTATTTCCTTATATCATGATAAATGTTTATTATTCATGCTAGAATTGTATTAATCGGAAACATAATACTTGTGCCTCTACTTGACTAGCTCGTTAATCGAAGATGGTTATGTTTCCTAACCATAGACATGTGTTGTCATTTGATTAACAGGATCACATCATTAGGAGAATGATGTGATTGACATGACCCATTCCATTAGCTTAGCACCCGATCGTTTAGTATGTTGCTATTGCTTTCTTCATGACTTATACATGTTCCTATGACTATGAGATTATGCAACTCCCATTTGCCGGAGGAACACTTTATGTGCTACCAAACGTCACAACGTAACTGGGTGATTATAAAGGAGCTCTACAGGTGTCTCCAAAGGTAAATGCTGGGTTGGCGTATTTTGAGATTAGGATTTGTCACTCCGATTGTCGGAGAGGTATCTCTGGGCCCTCTCGGTAATGCACATCACATAAGCCTTGCAAGCATTGCAACTAATGAGTTAGTTGCGAGATGATGTATTACGAAACGAGTAAAGAGACTTGCCGGTAACGAGATTGAACTAGGTATTGAGATACCGACGATCGAATCTCGGGCAAGTAACATACCGATGACAAAGGGAACAACGTATGTTGTTATGCGGTCTGACCGATAAAGATCTTCGTACAATATGTAGGAGCCAATATGAGCATCCAGGTTCCGCTATTGGTTATTGACCGGAGACGTGTCTCGGTCATGTCTACATTGTTCTCGAACCCGTAGGGTCCGCACGCTTAAGGTTTCGATGACAGTTATATTATGAGTTTATGAGTTTTGATGTACCGAAGTTAGTTCAGAGTCCTGGATGTGATCAAGGACATGACGAGGAGTCTCGAAATGGTCGAGACATAAAGATTGATATATTAGACGGCTATATTCGGACACCGGAAGTGTTCAGGGTGATTTCGGAGAAAACCGGAGAGCCGGAGGGTTACCGGAACCCTACCGGGAGAAGTAATGGGCCATATGGGCCTTAGTGGAGAGAGAGAAGGGCAGCCAGGGTGGGCCGCGCGCCTCCTCCCCCCTGGTCCGAATTGGACTAGGAGAGGGGGGGGCAGCGCCCCCCTTTCCTCTCCCTCCCCACTTCTTTCCCCCTACTCCTCCTGGCGCGCCAATTGGGGCCGGCCGGCCTCCTCCCCTTGCTCCTTTATATACGGGGGCAGGGGCACCCCTAGACACACAAGTTGATCCACGTGATCGTTTTCTTAGGCGTGTGCGGTGCCCCCTTCCACCATAATCCTCGATAATATTGTAGTGGTGCTTAGGCGAAGCCCTGCGACAGTTGAACATCAAGATCGTCACCATGCCGTCATGCTGACGGAACTCTTCCCCGACACTTTGCTGGATCGGAGTCCGGGGATCTTCATCGAGCTGAACGTGTGCTAAAACTCGGAGGTGCCGTAGTTTCGGTGCTTGATCGGTCGGGCCGTGAAGACGTACGACTACATCAACCGCGTTGTGCTAACGCTTCCGCTGTCGGTCTACAAGGGTACGTAGATCACACTCTCCCCTCTCGTTGCTATGCATCACCATGATCTTGCGTGTGCGTAGGAAATTTTTTGAAATTACTATGTTCCCCAACACGTGGTATCAGAGCCAGGTTTTATGTGTTGATGTTATATGCACGAGTAGAACACATGTGAGTTGTGGGCGATATAAGTCATACTGCTTACCAGCATGTCATACTTTGGTTCAGCGGTATTGTTGGATGAAGCGGCCTGAACCGACATTACGCGTACGCTTACGCGAGACCGGTTCTCCCGACGTGCTTTGCACAAAGGTGGCTAGCGGGTGACAGTTTCTCCAACTTTAGTTGAACCGAGTGTGGCTACGCCCGGTCCTTGCGAAGGTTAAAACAGCACCAACTTGACAAACTATCGTTGTGGTTTTGATGCGTAGGTAAGATTGGTTCTTGCTTAAGCCCGTAGCAGCCACGTAAAACTTGCAACAACAAAGTAGAGGACGTCTAACTTGTTTTTGTAGGGCATGTTGTGATGTGATATGGTCAAGAATGATGCTATATTGTATGAGATGATCATGTTATGTAACCGAGTTATCGGCAACTGGCATGAGCCATATGGTTGTCGCTTTATTGTATGCAATGCAATCGCCCTGTAATGCTTTACTTTATCACTAAGCGGTAGCGATAGTCTGGAAGCATAGATTGGCGAGACGACAACGATGCTACGATGGAGATCAAGGTGTCGTGCCAGTGACGATGGTGATCATGACGGTGCTTCGGAGATGGAGATCACAAGCACAAGATGATGATGGCCATATCATATCACTTATATTGATTGCATGTGATGTTTATCTTTTATGCATCTTATCTTGCTTTGATTGACGTAGCATTATAAGATGATCTCTCACTAAATTATCAAAGTATAAGTGTTCTCCCTGAGTATTGCACCGTTGCGAAAGTTCTTCGTGCTGAGACACCACGTGATGATCGGCTGTGATAGGCTCTACGTTCAAATACAACGGGTGCAAAACAGTTGCACACGCCGGAATACTCAGGTTATACTTGACGAGCCAAGCATATACAGATATGGCCTCGGAACACGGAGACCGAAAGGTCGAGCGTGAATCATATAGTAGATATGATCAACATAGTGATGTTCACCAATGAAACTACTCCATCTCACGTGATGATCGGACATGGTTTAGTTGATTTGGATCACGTAATCACTTAGAGGATTAGAGGGATGTCTATCTAAGTGGGAGTTCTTTAGTAATATGATTAATTGAACCTAAATTTATCATGAACTTAGTACCTGATAGTATCTTGCTTGTTTATGTTTCATTGTAGATAGATGGCCTGTGCTGTTGTTCCGTTGAATTTTAATGCGTTCCTTGAGAAAGCAAAGTTGAAAGATGATGGTAGCAATTACACGGACTGGGTCCGTAATTTGAGGATTATCCTCATTGCTGCACAGAAGAATTACGTCCTGGAAGCACCGCTGGGTGCCAGGCCTGCTGCTGGAGCAACACCAGATGTTATGAATGTTTGGCAGAGCAAAGCTGATGACTACTCGATAGTTCAGTGTGCCATGCTTTACGGCTTAGAATCGGGACTTCAACGACGTTTTAAACGTCATGGAGCATATGAGATGTTCCAGGAGTTGAAGTTAATATTTCAAGCAAATGCCCGGATTGAGAGATATGAAGTCTCCAATAAGTTCTATAGCTGCAAGATGGAGGAGAACAGTTCTGTCAGTGAGCATATACTCAAAATGTCTAGGTATAATAATCACTTGATTCAATTGGGAGTTAATCTTCCAGATGATTGCGTCATTGACAGAATTCTCCAATCACTGCCACCAAGCTACAAGAGCTTCGTGATGAACTATAATATTCAAGGGATGAATAAGGCTATTCCCGAGCTCTTCGCAATGCTGAAAGCTGCGGAGGTAGAAATCAAGAAGGAGCATCAAGTGTTGATGGTCAACAAGACCACTAGTTTCAAGAAAAAGGGCAAAGGGAAGAAGAAGGGGAACTTCAAAAAGAATAGCAAGCAAGTTGCTACTCAGGAGAAGAAACCCAAACCTGGACCTAAGCCTGAAACTGAGTGCTTCTACTGCAAGCAGACTGGTCACTGGAAGCGGAACTGCCCCAAGTATTTGGCGGATAAGAAGGATGGCAAGGTGAACAAAGGTATATGTGATATACATGTTATTGATGTGTACCTTACTAATGCTCGCAGTAGCACCTGGGTATTTGATACTGGTTCCGTTGCTAACATTTGCAACTCGAAACAGGGACTACGGATTAAGCGAAGATTAGCTAAGGACGAGGTGACGATGCGCGTGGGAAATGGTTCCAAAGTCGATGCGATCGCGGTCGGCATGCTACCTCTACATCTACCTTCGGGATTAGTATTAGACCTAAATAATTGTTATTTGGTGCCAGCGTTAAGCATGAACATTATATCTGGATCTTGTTTGATGCGAGACGGTTATTCATTTAAATCAGAGAATAATGGTTGTTCTATTTATATGAGTAATATCTTTTATGGTCATGCACCCTTAAAGAGTGGTCTATTCTTATTAAATCTCGATAGTAGTGATACACATGTTCATAATGTCGAAACCAAAAGATGCAGAGTTGATAATGATAGTGCAACTTATTTGTGGCACTGCTGTTTGGGTCATATCGGTGTAAAGCGCATGAAGAAACTCCATACTGATGGACTTTTGGAACCACTTGATTATGAATCGCTTGGTACTTGCGAACCGTGCCTTATGGGTAAGATGACAAAAACACCGTTCTCCGGTACTATGGAGAGAGCAATTGATTTGTTGGAAATCATACATACAGATGTATGTGGTCCAATGAATGTTGAGGCTCGTGGCGGATATCGTTATTTTCTCACCTTCACAGATGACTTAAGCAGATATGGGTATATCTACTTAATGAAACATAAGTATGAAATGTTTGAGAAGTTCAAAGAATTTCAGAGTGAAGTGGAAAATCATCGTAACAAGAAAATAAAATTCCTACGATCTGATCGTGGAGGAGAATATTTGAGTTACGAGTTTGGTGTACATTTGAAACAATGCGGAATAGTTTTGCAACTCACGCCACCTGGAACACCACAGTGTAATGGTGTGTCCGAACGTCATAATCGTACTTTACTTGATATGGTGCGATCTATGATGTCTCTTACTGATTTACCGCTATCATTTTGGGGTTATGCTCTAGAGACAGCCGCATTCACGTTAAATAGGGCACCATCAAAATCCGTTGAGACGACGCCTTATGAACTATGGTTCGGCAAGAAACCAAAGTTGTCGTTTCTGAAAGTTTGGGGTTGCGATGC
The DNA here is from genome assembly GCF_003073215.2 of Triticum urartu. NCBI lineage: Eukaryota > Viridiplantae > Streptophyta > Magnoliopsida > Poales > Poaceae > Triticum > Triticum urartu. The sequence goes on along the minus strand of NC_053026.1, from coordinate 540,306,203 downwards.
TTATGTGAAAAAGTTTCAACCTGATAAGCTCGAACCCAAATCGGAGAAATGTGTCTTCATAGGATATCCAAAGGAAACTATTGGATACACCTTCTATCACAGATCCGAAGGCAAAACTTTTGATGCTAAATTCGGAAACTTTCTAGAGAAGGAGTTTCTCTCGAAAGAAGTGAGTGGGAGGAAAGTAGAACTTGATGAGGTAACTGTACCTGCTCCCTTATTGGAAAGTAGTACATCACAGAAACCAGTTTCTGTGACACCTACACCAATTAGTGAGGAAGCTAATAATGATGATCATGAAGCTTCAGAACAAGATACTACTGAACCTCGTAGATCAACCAGAGTAAGATCCGCACCAGAGTGGTACGGTAATCCTGTTCTGGAATTCATGCTACTAGATCATGATGAACCTACGAACTATGGAGAAGCGATGGTGAGCCCAGATTCCGCAAAATGGCTTGAAGCCATGAAATCTGAGATGGGATCCATGTATGAGAACAAAGTATGGACTTTGGTTGACTTGCCCAATGATCGGCAAGCAATTGAGAATAAATGGATCTTCAAGAAGAAGACTGACGCTGACGGTAATGTTACTGTCTACAAAGCTCGACTTGTCGCAAAAGGTTTTCGACAAATTCAAGGGATTTACTACGATGAGACCTTCTCACCCGTAGCGATGCTTAAGTCTGTCCGAATCATGTTAGCAATTACCGCATTTTATGATTATGAAATTTGGCAGATGGATGTCAAAACTGCATTCCTGAATGAATTTCTGAAAGAAGAGTTGTATATGATGCAGCCAGAAGGTTTTGTCGATCCAAAGGGAGCTAACAAAGTGTGCAAGCTCCAGCGATCCATTTATGGACTGGTGCAAGCCTCTCGGAGTTGGAATAAACACTTTGATAGTGTAATCAAAGAATTTGGTTTTATACAGACTTTTGGAGAAGCCTGTATTTGCAAGAAAGTGAGTGGGAACTCTGTAGCATTTCTGATATTATATGTAGATGACATATTACTAATCGGAAATGATATAGAATTTCTGGATAGCATAAAGGGATACTTGAATAAGAGTTTTTCAATGAAAGACCTCGGTGAAGCTGCTTACATATTGGGCATTAAGATCTATAGAGATAGATCAAGACGCTTAATTGGACTTTCACAAAGCACATACCTTGACAAAGTTTTGAAAAAGTTCAAAATAGATCAAGCAAAGAAAGGATTCTTGCCTGTGTTACAAGGTGTGAAATTGAGTAAGACTCAATGCCCGACCAATGCAGAAGATAGAGAGAAAATGAAAGATGTTCCCTATGCTTCAGCCATAGGCTCTATCATGTATGCAATGCTGTGTACCAGACCTGATGTGTGTCTTGCTATAAGTCTAGCAGGAAGGTACCAAAGTAATCCAGGAGTGGATCACTGGACAGTGGTCAAGAACATCCTGAAATACCTGAAAAGGACTAAGGATATGTTTCTCATATATGGAGGTGACAAAGAGCTCATCATTAATGGTTACGTTGATGCAAGCTTTGACACTGATCCGGACAATTCTAAATCGCAAACCGGATACGCGTTTACATTAAACGGTGGAGCTGTCAGTTGGTGCAGTCCTAAACAAAGCGTTGTGGCGGGATCTACATGTGAACCGGAGTACATAGCTGCTTCGGAAGCAGCAAACGAAGGAGTCTGGATGAAGGAGTTCATATCCGATCTAGGTGTCATACCTAGTGCATCGGGTCCAATGAAAATCTTTTGTGACAATACTGGTGCAATTGCCTTGGCAAAGGAATCCAGATTTCACAAGAGAACCAAGCACATCAAGAGACGCTTCAATTCCATCCAGGATCTAGTCCAGGTGGGAGACATAGAGATTTGCAAGATACATACGGATCTGAATGTAGCAGACCCGTTGACTAAGCCTCTTCCACGAGCAAAACATGATCAGCACCAAAGCTCCATGGGTGTTAGAATCATTACTGTGTAATCTAGATTATTGACTCTAGTGCAAGTGGGAGACTGAAGGAAATATGCCCTAGAGGCAATAATAAAGTTATTATTTTATTCCCTTATATCATGATAAATGTTTATTATTCATGCTAGAATTGTATTAACCGGAAACATAATACTTGTGTGAATACATAGACAAACTAAACGTCACTAGTGTGCCTCTACTTGACTAGCTCATTAATCAAAGATGGTTATGTTTCCTAACCATAGACATGTGTTGTCATTTGATTAACGGGATCACATCATTAGGAGAATGATGTGATTGACATGACCCATTCCATTAGCTTAGCACCCGATCGTTTAGTATGTTGCTATTGCTTTCTTCATGACTTATACATGTTCCTATGACTATGAGATTATGCAACTCCCGTTTGCCGGAGGAACACTTTGTGTGCTACCAAACGTCACAACGTAACTGGGTGATTATAAAGGAGCTCTACAGGTGTCTCCAAAGGTAAATGCTGGGTTGGCGTATTTTGAGATTAGGATTTGTCACTCCGATTGTCGGAGAGGTATCTCTGGGCCCTCTCGGTAATGCACATCACATAAGCCTTGCAAGCATTGCAACTAATGAGTTAGTTGCGAGATGATGTATTACGAAACGAGTAAAGAGACTTGCCGGTAACGAGATTGAACTAGGTATTGAGATACCGACGATCGAATCTCGGGCAAGTAACATACCGATGACAAAGGGAACAACGTATGTTGTTATGCGGTCTGACCGATAAAGATCTTCGTAGAATATGTAGGAGCCAATATGAGCATCTAGGTTCCGCTATTGGTTATTGACCGGAGACATTTCTCGGTCATGTCTACATTGTTCTCGAACCCGTAGGGTCCGCACGCTTAAGGTTACGATGACAGTTATATTATGAGTTTATACATTTTGATGTACCGAAGTTTGTTCGGAGTCCCAGATGTTATCACGGACATGACGAGGAGTCTCGAAATGGTCGAGACATAAAGATTGATATATTGGAAGCCTATGTTTGGATACCGGAAGTGTTCCGGGTGAAATCGGGATTTTTCCGGAGTACCGGGAGGTTACCGGAACCCCCCGGGAGCTAAATGGGCCATGATGGGCCTTAGTGGAAAAGAGAAGAGGCAGCCCTACATGGGCCGCGCGCCCCTCCCCTCCCTTGGTCGGAATAGGACAAGGAGAGGGGGCCGGCCCCTCTCTCTCTTTTCCCCCCTCCGCGAATCCTATTCCAACTAGGATTGGGGGGGGGGGATCCTACTCCCAGAGGGAGTAGGACTCTCCTAGCCCGCCCTCCTTGGCTGACCAGCTTCCCCCCTTTAGTCCTTTATATACAGAGGCAGGGGCACCCCAGAGACACACAAGTTGATCCACGTGATCTATTCCTTAGCCGTGTGCGGCGCCCCCAGCCACCATAGTCCTCGATAATATTGTAGCGGTGCTTAGGCGAAGCCCTGCAACAGTAGTACGTCAAGATCATCACCACGCCGTCGTGCTGATGGAACTCTTCCCCGACACTTTGCTGGATCGGAGTCCGGGGATCGTCATCGAGCTGAATGTGTGCTAGAACTCGGAGGTGCCGTAGTTTCGGTGCTTGATCGGTCGGATCGTGGAGACGTACGACTACATCAACCAAACGCTTCCGTTGTCGATCTACTAGGTACGTAGATCATACTCCCCCTCTCGTAGCTATGCATCACCATGATCTTGCGTGTGCGTAGGAATTTTTTTGAAATTACTACGAAACCCAACATCTTTCGCCTATATATGTCCATATACCCTAAAACATCGAGGAACCGAATAGATCGGGAGTTCCGCCGCCAAAAGCCTCTATAGCCACCGAAAACCAATCTAGACCCGTTCTGGCACCCTGCCGGAGAGGGAAATCCCTCTCCGGTGGCCATCTTCATCATCCCGGTGCTCTCCATGACGAGGAGGGAGTAGTTCCCCCTCGGGGCTGAGGGTATGTACCAGTAGCTATGTGTTTGATCTCTCTCTCTCTCTCTCTCATGTTCTTGAGGTGGCATGATCTTGATGTATTGCGAGCTTTGCTATTATAGTTGTATCTTATGATGTTTCTCCCCATCTACTCTCTTGTGATGAATTGAGTTTTTCCTTTAAAGTTATCTTATCGGATTGAGTCTTTAAGGATTTGAGAACACTTGATGTATGTCTTGCATGTGCTTATCTGTGGTGACAATGGGATATCACATGATCCACTTGATGTATGTTTTGGTGATCAACTTGTGAGTTCCGTGACCTCGTGAACTTATGCATAGGGGTTGGCACACGTTTTCGTCTCGACTCTCCGGTAGGAACTTTGGGGCACTCTTTGAAGTTCTTTGTGTTGGTTGAATAGATGGATCTGAGATCGTGTGATGCATATCGTATAATCATACCCATGGATACTTGAGGTGACATTGGAGTATCTAGGTGACATTAGGGTTTTGGTTGATTTGTGTCTTAAGGTGTTATTCTAGTACGAACTCTATGATAGATTGAACGGAAAGAATAGCTTCGTGTTATTTTACTACGGACCCTTGAATAGATTGATTAGGAAGGATAAATGTGAGGTGGTTTTGTACCCTGCCATAATCTTTTCGTTTGTTCTCCTCTATTAGTGACTTTGGAGTGACTCTTTGTTGCATGTTGAGGGATAGTTATATGATCCAATTATGTTATTATTGTTGAGAGGACTTACACTAGTGAAATTATGAACCCTAGGCCTTGTTTCAACGCATTGCAATACCTTTTACGCTCACATTTATCATTAGTTACCTTGCTGTTTTTATATTTTCAGATTACAAAAACCTTTATCTACTATCCATATTGCATTTGTACCACCATCTCTTCGCCGAACTAGAGCACCTATACAATTTACCATTGTATTGGGTGTGTTGGGGACACAAGAGACTCTTTGTTATTTGGTTGCAGGGTTGTTTGAGAGATACCATCTTCAACCTACGCCTCCCATGGATTGATAAACCGGTCATCCACTTGAGGGAAATTTGCGACTGTCCTACAAACCTCTGCACTTGGAGGCCCAACAACGTCTACATGAAGAAGGTTGTGTAGTAGACATCAAGCTCTTTTCTGGCGCCGTTGCCAGGGTGGTTAGCGCTTGAAGGTATATCTTTAGATCTTGCAATCGAATCTTTTTGTTTCTTGTTTTAGCACTAGTTTAGTTTATAGAACAAAACTACAAAAAAATGGAATTGAGTTTGCCTCATACGCTTCATCTTTTTAATACCTTTTGTGAGAATGATGGAAAGGAAAATTATGCTCAAATGCTTATAGAAGAAGTCTATAAAATGTTTGGCACTTAATATTTGAATGATGAGCATGATTGCAATGTTTTTAGTATAAACTCCTTGAATATCCATAGTACTAATGATGATTGCACTAGTCATAATGAAAATGTCTCTTATAAGCATGTCAATTTTTGTGGAGTGTATAGAGTTTGCAAGTACACACCAAATAGGGAAGATAGATTTTGCAAGAGGCATAAGTATTTGAAAACTAAATGGTTTCAAGAAAGGCAAGATGTTTGTGCTGAAAATTTAAAATTTCTTCACCATACTTGTGAACTTTGCAATGAACATGGTCATTTAAATCTCAAATGCAAATTGTTTCATGATCGTATCATGTCCAAAAATTGTGATGATTTGATTTCCCTTGCACATCATAAAGAACTTAGTTTGCTTTGGGTTTATGAAGAAATGAAATGTATAACTAACCATATTCCAGAATATAACCTTGAGAAATTCCTCGATATTGATCTAGAAGAAATATTTATATATTGTGCGGTGAATTGCATTGAAAATCCTTATATTGCCAATTACATAAAGAAAAGAAAACAAATAGAGGATGAAGAGAATACTAATGAAAGGGAAGAGGCTTCCCAATATCCTCCTATTATTTCTTATGATGAGTCAGGTAATGAGGAGGAGCCTTCTATCCAAATAATGTTGTGAAAAGAGGATAAAACCCACACATGATGTGAAGAAGAAAAGGAAAAGATGGAGAAGCAAAGGTAAAAATATATCCATCCCAAATAATGTTGCTCCTATTACTCATTGTGATAATGATAATTGTTAAACTATTGGTGATATCTATACTATTAATGATGAGAGTGATTATGCTGATGATATGAAAAGGCCCAAGCTTGGGGATGCTACGTTTGATGAGAATTACATGTTCAAAAATGTATTTGCCGCAATTAATGTTAGTTCCAAGCTTTGGGATGCTATGTTTAATGAATATGATATTTGTAGTCTCCCAAGTTTTGATGAGCAAATTTATTATGATGATAGCATGCCTCCTATTTATGATGGTTATATTGATGAAAGTCGGTTTGGAAAAGTGTCAACTTTAGGAAGTAATGATCCCAATATTTTGGAGGATGTTGAATCTTATTGTGATAATTATGAAAGTGGATTTGGAGAGGTCATGACTTTATTTAATAATGATTCCACTATCTTGGAAGAGGTTTCAATTGATTATGATGAGAACAAAGTTGCTACTTATGATGATTATTGTGATGACACTTATGCTATAAAAAGTAGTGATGATTATATTTATAAAACTCGTCAAGATTATGATTACCCCTTTTCTGAACATTACTCTTTTAATATGGAAACAATTTATAGTATTCGAGTTTCTTATGATACTCCCACTATTCTGAATGAGAAGAATTTTGCTTATGTGGAGAGTAATAAAATTTCTATGTTTGTAGATCATGAAAAGAATGCTTTAGGTGCTGGTTATATTGTTGAATTCATTCATGATGCTACTGAAAATTATTATGAGGGAGGAATTTATGCTTGTAGGAATTGCAATAATACCAAGTTTCCTCCCTATGTGCTTAAAGTTTTGAAGTTATGCTTGTTTTGCCTTCCTATGCTAGTTGATTATTGTTCTCATAAGTTGTTTGCTCACAAAATCCCTATGCATAGGAAGTGGTTTAGACTTAAATGTGTTAGTCATATTCTTCATGATGCTCTCTTTATGTTTCAATTCTTATCTTTTATGTGAGCATCATTGAAATCATCATGCCTAGCGAGGGGCGTTAAACGATAGCGCTTGTTGGGAGGCAACCCAATTTTATTTTTGTTCCTTGCTTTTTGCTCCTGTTTAGTCATAAATAATTATTCTATCCTCTGTTTAGATGTGGGTTTATGTTTTAATTAGTGTTTGTGCCAAGTAGAACCTTTGTGAAGACTTGGAGAAAGTCTTTGCGATCATGCTGTAAAACACAGAAACTTTAGTGCTCACGAGATTTGCTGTCATTTTTTACTGGAGAGTGCGATTTAGTTAATTATTTTTGCAGATGATTAATAGACAAATTCCTCACGTCCAGCAATTTGTTTTAGAATTTTTGAGGTTCCATAAGTATACGGTTGATCCAGATTACTACAGACTGTACTGTTTTTGACAGATTCTGTTTTCTATGTGTTGTTTGCTTATTTTGATGAATCTATGAGTAGTATCGGAGGGTAAGAACCATAGATGAGTTGGAATACAATAGATATTACACCAATATGAATTTGGAATGAGTTCACAATAGTACCTAAGTGGTGATTTATTTTCTTATACTAACAGAGATTACGAGTTTTCTGTTAAGTTTTGTGTTGTGAAGTTTTCAAGTTTTGGGTAAAGATTCGATGGACTATGGAATAAGGAGTGGAAAGAGCCTAAGATTGGGGATGCCCAAGGCACCCAAAGGTAATATTCAAGGACAACCAAGATCCTAAGCTTGGGGATGCCCCGGATGGCATCCCCTCTTTTGTTTTCGTTCATCGGTAACTTTACTTGGAGCTATATTTTTATTTGCCACATGATATGTGTTGGGGAACATAGTAATTTCAAAAAATTTCCTACGCACACGCAAGATCATGGTGATGCATAGCAACGAGAGGGGAGAGTGTGATCTACGTACCCTTGTAGACCGACAGCGGAAGCGTTAGCACAACGCGGTTGATGTAGTCGTACGTCTTCACGGCCCGACCGATCAAGCACCGAAACTACGGCACCTCCGAGTTTTAGCACACGTTCAGCTCGATGAAGATCCCCGGACTCCGATCCAGCAAAGTGTCGGGGAAGAGTTCCGTCAGCATGACGGCATGGTGACGATCTTGATGTTCAACTGTCGCAGGGCTTCGCCTAAGCACCACTACAATATTATCGAGGATTATGGTGGAAGGGGGCACCGCACACGCCTAAGAAAACGATCACGTGGATCAACTTGTGTGTCTAGGGGTGCCCCTGCCCCCGTATATAAAGGAGCAAGGGGAGGAGGCCGGCCGGCCCCAATTGGCGCGCGGAGGGAGTAGGGGGAAGAAGTGGGGAGGGGAGAGAAAGGAGGGGCGCTGCCCCCCCTCTCCTAGTCCAATTCGGACCAGGGGGGAGGAGGCGCGCGGCCCACCCTGGCTGCCCTTCTCTCTCTCCACTAAGGCCCATATGGCCCATTACTTCTCCCGGTAGGGTTCCGGTAACCCTCCGGCTCTCCGGTTTTCTCCGAAATCACCCTGAACACTTCCGGTGTCCGAATATAGCCGTCTAATATATCAATCTTTATGTCTCGACCATTTCGAGACTCCTCGTCATGTTCCTTGATCACATCCAGGACTCTGAACTAACTTCGGTACATCAAAACTCATAAACTCATAATATAACTGTCATCGAAACCTTAAGCGTGCGGACCCTACGGGTTCGAGAACAATGTAGACATGACCGAGACACGTCTCCGGTCAATAACCAATAGCAGAACCTGGATGCTCATATTGGCTCCTACATATTCTACGAAGATCTTTATCGGTCAGACCGCATAGCAACATACGTTGTTCCCTTTGTCATCGGTATGTTACTTGCCCAAGATTCGATCGTCGGTATCTCAATACCTAGTTCAATCTCGTTACCGGCAAGTCTCTTTACTCGTTTCGTAATACATCATCTCGCAACTAACTCATTAGTTGCAATGCTTGCAAGGCTTATGTGATGTGCATTACCGAGAGGGCCCAGAGATACCTCTCCGACAATCGGAGTGACAAATCCTAATCTCAAAATACGCCAACCCAGCATTTACCTTTGGAGACACCTGTAGAGCTCCTTTATAATCACCCAGTTACGTTGTGACGTTTGGTAGCACACAAAGTGTTCCTCCGGCAAACGGGAGTTGCATAATCTCATAGTCATAGGAACATGTATAAGTCATGAAGAAAGCAATAGCAACATACTAAACGATCGGGTGCTAAGCTAATGGAATGGGTCATGTCAATCACATCATTCTCCTAATGATGTGATCCCGTTAATCAAATGACAACACATGTCTATGGTTAGGAAACATAACCATCTTTGATTAATGAGCTAGTCAAGTAGAGGCACACTAGTGACGTTTAGTTTGTCTATGTATTCACACAAGTATTATGTTTCCGGTTAATACAATTCTAGCATGAATAATAAACATTTATCATGATATAAGGGAATAAAATAATAACTTTATTATTGCCTCTAGGGCATATTTCCTTCAGTCTCCCACTTGCACTAGAGTCAATAATCTAGATTACACAGTAATGATTCTAACACCCATGGAGCTTTGGTGCTGATCATGTTTTGCTCGTGGAAGAGGCTTAGTCAACGGGTCTGCTACATTCAGATCCGTATGTATCTTGCAAATCTCTATGTCTCCCACCTGGACTAGATCCTGGATGGAATTGAAGCGTCTCTTGATGTGCTTGGTTCTCTTGTGAAATCTGGATTCCTTTGCCAAGGCAATTGCACCAGTATTGTCACAAAAGATTTTCATTGGACCCGATGCACTAGGTATGACACCTAGATCGGATATGAACTCCTTCATCCAGACTCCTTCGTTTGCTGCTTCCGAAGCAGCTATGTACTCCGGTTCACATGTAGATCCCGCCACAACGCTTTGTTTAGGACTGCACCAACTGACAGCTCCACCGTTTAATGTAAACGCGTATCCGGTTTGCGATTTAGAATTGTCCGGATCAGTGTCAAAGCTTGCATCAACGTAACCATTAATGATGAGCTCTTTGTCACCTCCATATATGAGAAACATATCCTTAGTCCTTTTCAGGTATTTCAGGATGTTCTTGACCACTGTCCAGTGATCCACTCCTGGATTACTTTGGTACCTTCCTGCTAGACTTATAGCAAGACACACATCAGGTCTGGTACACAGCATTGCATACATGATAGAGCCTATGGCTGAAGCATAGGGAACATCTTTCATTTTCTCTCTATCTTCTGCATTGGTCGGGCATTGAGTCTTACTCAATTTCACACCTTGTAACACAGGCAAGAATCCTTTCTTTGCTTGATCTATTTTGAACTTTTTCAAAACTTTGTCAAGGTATGTGCTTTGTGAAAGTCCAATTAAGCGTCTTGATCTATCTCTATAGATCTTAATGCCCAATATGTAAGCAGCTTCACCGAGGTCTTTCATTGAAAAACTCTTATTCAAGTATCCCTTTATGCTATCCAGAAATTCTATATCATTTCCGATTAGTAATATGTCATCTACATATAATATCAGAAATGCTACAGAGTTCCCACTCACTTTCTTGCAAATACAGGCTTCTCCAAAAGTCTGTATAAAACCAAATTCTTTGATTACACTATCAAAGTGTTTATTCCAACTCCGAGAGGCTTGCACCAGTCCATAAATGGATCGCTGGAGCTTGCACACTTTGTTAGCTCCCTTTGGATCGACAAAACCTTCTGGCTGCATCATATACAACTCTTCTTTCAGAAATTCATTCAGGAATGCAGTTTTGACATCCATCTGCCAAATTTCATAATCATAAAATGCGGTAATTGCTAACATGATTCGGACAGACTTAAGCATCGCTACGGGTGAGAAGGTCTCATCGTAGTAAATCCCTTGAATTTGTCGAAAACCTTTTGCGACAAGTCGAGCTTTGTAGACAGTAACATTACCGTCAGCGTCAGTCTTCTTCTTGAAGATCCATTTATTCTCAATTGCTTGCCGATCATTGGGCAAGTCAACCAAAGTCCATACTTTGTTCTCATACATGGATCCCATCTCAGATTTCATGGCTTCAAGCCATTTTGCGGAATCTGGGCTCACCATCGCTTCTCCATAGTTCGTAGGTTCATCATGATCTAGTAGCATGAATTCCAGAACAGGATTACCGTTACCACTCTGGTGCGGATCTTACTCTGGTTGATCTACGAGGTTCAGTAGTATCTTGTTCTGAAGTTTCATGATCATCATCATTAGCTTCCTCACTAACTAGTGTAGGTGTCACAGAAACAGTTTTCTGTGATGCACTACTTTCCAATAAGGGAGCAGGTACAGTTACCTCGTCAAGTTCTACTTTCCTCCCACTCACTTCTTTCGAGAGAAACTCCTTCTCCAGAAAGTTTCCGAATTTAGCAACAAAAGTCTTGCCTTCGGATCTGTGATAGAAGGTGTATCCAATAGTCTCCTTTGGATATCCTATGAAGACACATTTCTCCGATTTGGGTTCGAGCTTATCAGGTTGAAGCTTTTTCACATAAGCATCGCAGCCCCAAACTTTCAGAAACGACAACTTTGGTTTCTTGCCAAACCACAGTTCATAAGGCGTCGTCTTAACGGATTTTGATGGTGCCCTATTTAACGTGAATGCGGCCGTCTCTAGAGCGTATCCCCAAAATGATAGCGGTAAATCAGTAAGAGACATCATAGATCGCACCATATCCAGTAAAGTGCGATTACGACGTTCGGACACACCATTACACTGTGGTGTTCCGGGTGGCGTGAGTTGCGAAACTATTCCACAATTTTTCAAATGTACACCAAACTCGTAACTCAAATATTCTCCTCCACGATCAGATCGTAGAAACTTTATTTTCTTGTTACGATGATTTTCAACTTCACTCTGAAATTCCTTGAACTTTTCAAACGTTTCAGACTTATGTTTCATTAAGTAGATATACCCATATCTGCTTAAATCATCTGTGAAGGTGAGAAAATAACGATATCCGCCATGAGCCTCAATATTCATCAGACCACATACATCTGTATGTATGATTTCCAACAAATCTGTTGCTCTCTCCAAAGTACCGGAGAACGGCGTTTAAGTCATCTTGCCCATGAGGCACGGTTCGCAAGTACCAAGTGATTCATAATCAAGTGGTTCCAAAAGTCCATCAGTATGGAGTTTCTTCATGCGCTTTATACCGATATGACCTAAACGGCAGTGCCACAAATAAGTTGCACTATCATTATCAACTTTGCATCTTTTGCTTCAACATTATGAATATGTGTATTACTACTATCGAGATTTAATAAGAATAGACCACTCTTCAAGGGTGCATGACCATAAAAGATATTACTCATATAAATAGAAGAAACATTATTTTATGATTTAAATGAATAACCATCTCGCATCAAACAAGATCCAGATATAATGTTCATGCTTAACGCTGGCACCAAATAACAATTATTCAGGTCTAATATTAATCCCGAAGGTAAATGTAGAGGTAGCGTGCCGACTGCGATCACATCGACTTTGGAACCGTTTCCCACGCGCATCGTCACCTCGTCCTTAGCCAATCTTCGCTTAATCCGTAGTCCCTGTTTCGAGTTGCAAATATTAGCAACAGAACCAGTATCAAATACCCAGGTGCTACTGCGAGCATTAGTAAGGTACACATCAATAACATGTATATCACATATACCTTTGTTCACCTTGCCATCCTTCTTATCCGCCAAATACTTGGGGCAGTTCCGCTTCCAGTGACCAGTCTGCTTGCAATAGAAGCACTCAGTTTCAGGCTTAGGTCCAGGTTTGGGTTTCTTCTCTTGAGTAGCAACTTGCTTGCCGTTCTTTTTGAAGTTCCCCTTCTTCTTCCCTTTGCCCTTTTTCTTGAAACTAGTGGTCTTGTTGACCATCAACACTTGATGCTCCTTCTTTATTTCTACCTCCGCAGCTTTCAGCATCGCGAAGAGCTCGGGAATAGTCTTATTCATCCCTTTCATATTATAGTTCATCACGAAGCTCTTGTAGCTTGGTGGCAGTGATTGGAGAATTTTGTCAATGACGCAGTCATCTGGAAGATTAACTCCCAACTAAATCAAGTGATTATTATACCCAGACATTTTGAGTATATGCTCACTGACAGAACTATTCTCCTCCATCTTGCATCTATAGAACTTATTGGAGACTTCGTATCTCTCAATCCGGGCATTTGCTTGAAATATTAACTTCAACTCCTGGAACATCTCATATGCTCCATGACTTTCAAAACGTCGTTGAAGTCCCGATTCTAAGCCGTAAAGCATGGCACACTGAACTATTGAGTAGTCATCAGCTTTGCTCTGCCAGACGTTCATAACATCCGGCGTTGCTCCTGCAGCAGGCCTGGCACCCAGCGGTGCTTCCAAGACGTAATTCTTCTGTGCAGCAATGAGGATAATCCTCAAGTTACGGACCCAGTCCGTGTAATTGCTACCATCATCTTTCAACTTTGCTTTCTCAAGGAACGCATTAAAATTTAGGGGAACAACAGCACGAGCCATCTATCTACAATCAAACATAAACAAGCAAGATACTAATCAGGTACTGAGTTTCATGATAAACTTAAGTTCAATTAATTTACTTAAAGAACTCCCACTTAGATAGACATCCCTCTAATCCTCTAAGTGATTACGTGATCCAAATCAACTAAACCATGTCCGATCATCACGTGAGATGGAGTAGTTTCATTGGTGAACATCACTATGTTGATCATATCTACTATATGATTCACGCTCGACCTTTCGGTCTCCGTGTTCCGAGGCCATATCTGTATATGCTTGGCTCGTCAAGTATAACCTGAGTATTCCGCGTGTGCAACTGTTTTGCACCCGTTGTATTTGAACGTAGAGCCTATCACAGCCGATCATCACGTGGTGTCTCAGCACGAAGAACTTTCGCAACGGTGCATACTCAGGGAGAACACTACTTGATAATTAGTGAGAGATCATCTTATAATGCTACCGTCAATCAAAGCAAGATAAGATGCATAAAAGATAAACATCACATGCAATCAATAAAAGTGATATGATATGGCCATCATCATCTTGTGCTTGTGATCTCCATCTCCGAAGCACCGTCGTGATCACCATTGTCACCGGCGCGACACCTTGATCTCCATCGTAGCATCGTTGTCGTCTTGCCGAGCTTGTGCTTCCACGACTATCGCTACCGTTTAGTGATAAAGTAAAGCATTACAGCATGATTGCATTGCATACAATAAAGCGACAACCATATGGCTCCTGCCAGTTGCCGATAACTCGGTTACAAAACATGATCATCTCATACAATAAAATTTAGCATCATGTCTTGACCATATCACATCACAACATGCCCTGCAAAACCAAGCTAGACGTCCTCTACTTTGCTGTTGCAAGTTTTTACGTGGCTGCTACGGGCTTAAGCAAGAACCAATCTTACCTACGCATCAAAACCACAACGATAGTTTGTCAAGTTGGTGCTGTTTTAACCTTCGCAAGGACCGGGCATAGCCACACTCGATTCAACTAAAGTTGGAGAAACTGTCACCCGCAAGCCACCTATGTGCAAAGCACGTCGGGAGAACCGGTCTCGCGTAAGCGTACGCGTAATGTCGGTCCGGGCCGCTTCGTCCAACAATACCGCCGAACCAAAGTATGACATGCTGGTAAGCAGTATGACTTATATCGCCCACAACTCACTTGTGTTCTACTCGTGCATATAACATCAACATATAAAACCTAGGCTCGGATGCCACTGTTGGGTTTCGTAGTAATTTCAAAAAAATTCCTACGCACACGCAAGATCATGGTGATGCATAACTACGAGAGGGGAGAGTGCGATCTACGTACCCTTGTAGACCGACAGCGGAAGCGTTTGCACAACGCGGTTGATGTAGTCGTACGTCTCCACGATCCGACCGATCAAGCACCGAAACTACGGCACCTCCGAGTTTTAGCACACGTTCAGCTCGATGACGATCCCCGGACTCCGATCCAGCAAAGTGTCGGGGAAGAGTTCCGTCAGCACGACGGCGTGGTGATGATCTTGACGTACTACTGCTGCAGGGCTTCGCCTAAGCACCGCTACAATATTATCGAGGACTATGGTGGCTGGGGGCGCCGCACACGGCTAAGGAATAGATCACGTGGATCAACTTGTGTGTCTCTAGGGTGCCCCTGCCTCTGTATATAAAGGACTAAAGGGGGAGGCTGGCCGGCCAAGGAGGGCGCGCCAGGAGAGTCCTACTCCTACTGGGAGTAGGACTCCCCCAATCCTAGTTGGAATAGGATTCGCGGAGGGGGGAAAAGAGAGAGAGGGGCCGGCCCCCTCTCCTTCTCCTATTCGGACCAAGGAGGGGAGGGGCGCGCGGCCCATGTAGGGCTGCCTCTTCTCTTTTCCACTAAGGCCCATCATGGCCCATTTAGCTCCCGGGGGGTTCCGGTAACCTCCCGGTACTCCGGTAAAATCTTGATTTCACCCGGAACACTTCCGGTATCCAAACATAGGCTTCCAATATATCAATCTTTATGTCTCGACCATTTCGAGACTCCTCGTCATGTCCATGATCACATCTGGGACTCCGAAGAAACTTCGGTACATCAAAATGTATAAACTCATAATATAACTGTCATCGTAACCTTAAGCGTGCGGACCCTACGGGTTCGAGAACAATGTAGACATGACCGAGACATGTCTCCGGTCAATAACCAATAGCGGAACCTAGATGCTCATATTGGCTCCTACATATTCTACGAAGATCTTTATCGGTCAGACCGCATAACAACATACGTTGTTCCCTTTGTCATCGGTATGTTACTTGCCCGAGATTCGATCGTCGGTATTCCAAATACCTAGTTCAATCTCGTTACCGGCAAGTCTCTTTACTCGTTCTGTAATACATCATCCCGCAACTAACTCATTAGTTGCAATGCTTGCAAGGCTTAAGTGATGTGTATTACCGAGAGGGCCCAGAGATACCTCTCCGACAATCGGAGTGACAAATCCTAATCTCGAAATACGCCAACCCAACATGTACCTTTAGAGACACCTGTAGAGCTCCTTTATAATCACCCAGTTATGTTGTGACGTTTGGTAGCACACAAAGTGTTCCTCCGGCAAACGGGAGTTGCATAATCTCATAGTCATAGGAACATGTATAAGTCATGAAGAAAGCAATAGCAACATACTAAACGATCGGGTGCTAAGCTAGTGGAATGGGTCATGTCAATCAGATCATTCACTTAATGATGTGATCTCGTTAATCAAATAACAACTACTTGTTCATGGTTAGGAAACATAACCATCTTTGATTAACGAGCTAGTCAAGTAGAGGCATACTAGTGATACTTTGTTTGTCTATGTATTCACACATGTATTATGTTTCCGGTTAATACAATTCTAGCATGAATAATAAACATTTATCATGATATAAGGAAATAAATAATAACTTTATTATTGCCTCTAGGGCATATTTCCTTCAAAAGAAGTCGGTCAGGGGAGCCACGAGGGGCCCATGAGGGTGGGGGCACGCTCATGGGGACAGGCGCGCCTCCCTGCCTCGTGGCCACCTTGAAGCGTCCCTGACGTATACTCCAAGTCTCCTGGATTGCTTCCGTTCCAAAAATAACTCTCCTGAAGGTTTCATTCCGTTTGGACTCCGTTTGATATTCTTTTTCTTCGAAACACTGAAATAGGCAAGAAAACGACAATTTGGGCTGGGCCTCCGGTTAATAGTTAGTCCCAAAAATAATATAGAAGTGTATAATGAAGCCCATAAACTCCAAAACAGATAATATAATAGCATGGAACAATCAAAAATTATAGATACGTTGGAGACATATCAGACGCAGAGTTTCTCAACACACCCATCCAAAACTACAATCAAATACAAGGGCTGGCAACCTGCAAGCATGCCATGGGCTCCGGTGAGCCGCTTGATACGTCTCCGTCGTATCTATAATTTTTTATTGTTCCATGCCAATATTCTACAACTTTCATATACTTTTGGCAGCTTTTTATACTATTTTTGGGACTGACATATTGAACCAGTGCCCAGTGTCAGTTCCTGTTTGTTGCATGTTTTATGTTTCGCAGAATATCCATATCAAACGGAATCCAAACGGGATAAAAACGGACGGAGCGTATTTTTCAAATATTTGGAAAATTCCGGAAGAAAAATCCACGCGAGATGGTGCCCAAGGTGGCCACGAGGCAGGGGGCGCGCCTGCCCCCTGGGCGCGCCTGCCCCCCTGGGCACGCCCCTGACCCTCGTGGGCCACCCGTAAGGCGGTTGATGCCCTTCTTCTGCCGCAAGAAGCTAATTTTTGGTAAAAAAAATCACGGCGAAGGTTTCGGTCCAATCGGAGTTACGGATCTCCATATATATACGAGACGGTGAAAGGGCAGCAGAATAGCACACAGAAACAGAGAGAGACAGAGAGACAGATCCAATCTCGGAGGGGCTCTCGCCCCTCCCATGCCATGGAGGCCAAGGACCAGAGGGGAAACCCTTCTCCCATCTAGGGAGGAGGTCAAGGAAGAAGAAGGCGAAGGGGCCCCCTCTCCCCTTCTCTTCCGGTGGCGTCGGAACGCAGCCGCGGCCATCATCATCATCACCGCGATCTACACCAACACCTCCGCCATCTTCACCAACATATCCATCACCTTCCCCCCTCTATCTACAGCGGTCCACTCTCCCGCAACTCGCTGTACCCTCTACTTGAACATGGTGCTTTATGCTTCATATTAGTATCCAATGATGTGTTGTCATCCTATGATGTCTGAGTAGATTTTCATTGTCCTATCGGTGGTTGATGAATTGCTATGATTGATTTAATTTGCTTGTGGTTATGTTGCTGTCCTTTGGTGCCCATCATATGAGCGCGCGTGTGGATCACACCATAGGGTTAGTTGTATGTTGATAGGACTATGTATTGGAGGGCAAGAGTGACAGA